>NC_134485.1:339991850-340189350 GCF_040206685.1 Ascaphus truei
CCACCCTCTCTCTCTCTCTCCCACCCTCTCTCTCTCTCTCCCCACCCTCTCTCTCTCTCTCCTCTCCCACCCTCTCTCTCTCTCTCCCACCCTCTCTCTCTCTCTCCCACCCTCTCTCTCTCTCTCCCACCCTCTCTCACTCTCCCCCACCTCTCTCTCTCTCTCCCCACCCTCTCTCTCTCTCTCCCCCACCTCTCTCTCTCTCCCCACCTCTCTCTCTCTCCCCACCTTCTCTCTCTCCCCACCCTCTCTCCTCTCCCCCACCTCTCTCTCTCTCTCTCCCCACCCTCTCTCTCTCTCCCCCACCCTCTCTCTCTCTCCCCCCACCCTCTCTCTCTCTCCCCACCCTCTCTCTCTCTCCCCCACCCTCTCTCTCTCTCCCCCACCCTCTCTCTCTCTCCCCCACCCTCTCTCTCTCCCCCCCTCCTCTCTCTCTCCCCACCCTCTCTCTCCTCCCCACCCTCTCTCTCTCCCACCCCTCTCTCTCTCCCACCCTCTCTCTCTCTCCCACCCTCTCTCTCTCACTCCCACCCTCTCTCTCTCCCTCTCCCCCACCTTCTCTTTCTCTCTCCCCACCCTCTCTCTCCCACTCTCTCTCTCTCCCACTCTCTCTCCCACCTCTCTCTCTCTCCCACCCTCTCTCTCTCTCCACCCTCACTCTCTCTCCCATCCACCCTCTCTCTCCCACCCTCTCTCTCCCACCCTCTCTCGCTCTCTCCCTCTCTCTCTCCCACCCTCTCTCTCTCTCCCACCCTCTCTCTCTCCCACCCTCTCTCTCTCTCCCACCCTCTCTCTCTCTCCCCACCCTCTCTCTCTCTCCCCACCCTCTCTCTCTCTCCCCCACCCTCTCTCTCTCCCCCACCCCTCTCTCTCTCCCCCACCCTCTCTCTCTCTCCCTCTCTCTCTCCCCACCCCTCTCTCTCTCTCCCACCCTCTCTCTCTCCCCACCCTCTCTCTCTCTCCCCCACCCTCTCTCTCTCCCACCACTCTCTCTCTCCCACCCTCTCTCTCTCTCTCCCACCCTCTCTCTCTCTCTCCCACCTCTCTCTCTCTCTCCCACCCTCTCTCTCTCTCTCTCCCACCCTCTCTCTCTCTCTCTCCACCCACTCTCTCTCTCTCCCACCCTCTCTCTCTCTCCCACCCTCTCTCTCTCTCCCACCCTCTCTCTCTCTCTCCCACCCTCCTCTCTCTCCCACCCTCTCTCACTCCCACCCTCTCTCTCCTCTCTCCCCCCTCTCTCTCTCTCTCCCCCACCCTCTCTCCCACCCTCTCTCTCCCACCCTCTCTCTCTCTCCCACCCTCTCTCTCTCTCCCCCACCTCTCTCTCTCCCACCCTCTCTCTCTCCCACCCTCTCTCTCTCTCCCACCCTCTCTCTCTCTCCCACCCTCTCTCTCTCCCACCCTCTCTCTCTCTCCCCCACCCTCTCTCTCTCTCCCCCACCCTCTCTCCTCTCCTCTCACCCACCTCTCTCTCTCCCACCCTCTCTCTCTCCCACCCTCTCTCTCTCTCCCACCCTCTCTCTCTCTCCCACCCTCTCTCTCTCTCTCCCACCCTCTCTCTCCCACCCACCCTCTCTCTCTCTCCCCCACCCTCTCTCTCTCTCCCACCCTCTCTCTCTCCCCCACCCTCTCTCTCTCTCTCCCACCCTCTCTCTCTCTCCCACCCTCTCTCTCTCTCCCACCCTCTCTCTCTCTCCCCACCCCTCTCTCTCTCTCCACACCCTCTCTCTCTCTCCCACCCTCTCTCTCTCTCCCCCACCCTCTCTCTCTCCCACCCACTCCTCTCTCCCACCTCTCTCTCTCTCCCACCCTCTCTCTCTCTCTCCACCCTCTCTCTCTCTCTCTCTCCCACCCTCTCTCTCTCTCTCCCACCCTCTCTCTCCCACCCTCTCTCTCTCCCACCCTCTCTCTCTCCCACCCTCTCTCTCCCACCCTCTCTCTCTCTCTCCCACCCTCTCTCTCTCTCCCCACCCTCTCTCTCCTCTCCCACCCTCTCTCTCTCTCTCCCACCCTCTCTCTCTCCCCACCCACTCTCTCTCTCCCACCCCCTCTCTCTCTCTCTCTCCCACCCTCTCTCTCTCCCCCACCCTCTCTCCACTCCCCCACCCTCTCTCTCCACTCCCCCACCTTCTCTCTCACTCCCCACCCTCTCTCTCTCCCCCACCCTCTCTCTCCCCCACCCTCTCTCTCTCACCCACCCTCTCTCTCACACCTCCTCCCACCCTCCCTCCTCTCTCCCACCCACCTCCCCCCCCTCCCCCTCCCACCCTCTCTCCCACCCTCCCTCCCACCACCTCCCCCACCCTCCTCCCTCTCTCCCACCCTCTCTCCTCTCACCCCCCACCCTCCTCTCCTCTCTCCCACCCTCCTCCACTCCCCACCCTCTCTCTCTCCCCCACCCTCTCTCTCTCCCCCCACCCTCTCTCACTCTCCCCCACCCTCTCTCTCCCCCCCCACCTCTCTCTCTCCCCCCCACCTCTCTCTCTCCCCCCACCTCTCTCTCCCCCCACCTCTCTCTCCCCCCACCTCTCTCTCCCCCCACCTTCTCTCTCTCCCCACCATCTCTCTCTCCCCCACCCCACCTCCCACCTCTCTCCCCCCACCTTCTCTCTCTCCCCCCACCTCTCTCTCTCCCCCACCTTCTCTCTCTCTCCCCCACCTCTCTCTCTCTCCCCCACCTCTCTCTCTCCCCCCCCACCTCTCACCCCCCCCACCTCTCTCCCCCCCCTCTCTCTCCCCCACCCTCTCTCTCATCACCCCCACCCTCTCTCTCTCCCCCACCCTCACTCACTCCCCCCCCTCTCTCTCTCTCCCCCACCCTCTCTCTCTCTCTCCCCCCACCCTCTCTCTCTCTCTCCCCCACCCACTCTCTCACTCCCCCACCCTCTCTCTCTCCCCCACCCCTCTCACTCTCTCCCCCACCCTCTCTCTCTCTCCCCCACCCTCTCTCTCTCTCCCCCCACCCTCTCTCTCACTCCCCCCCACCCCCCTCTCTCTCTCTCCCCCCACCCTCTCTCTCTCCCCCACCCTCTCTCTCTCTCCCCCCCACCCTCCTCTCCTCTCCCCCACCCTCTCTCTCCACCCTCTCTCTCTCTCCACCCACTCTCTCTCTCCCACCCTCTCTCTCTCCCACCCTCTTTCTCTCTCCCACCCTCTTTCTCTCTCCCACCCTCTCTCTCTCCCTCTCCCCCACCTTCTCTTTCTCTCTCCCCCACCCTCTCTCTCCCACTCTCCTCACCCTCTCTCTCTCCCACCCTCTCTCTCTCTCCCACCCTCTCTCTCTCCCATCCACCCTCTCTCTCCCACCCTCTCTCTCCCACCCTCTCTCGCTATCTCCCTCTCTCTCTCCCACCCTCTCTCTCTCTCCCACCCTCTCTCTCTCCCCCACCCTCTCTCTCTCTCTCCCACCCTCTCTCTCTCTCCCCCACCCTCTCTCTCTCTCCCCCACCCTCTCTCTCTCTCCCCCACCCCTCTCTCTCTCTCCCCCACCCTCTCTCTCTCTCCCCCACCCTCTCTCTCTCTCTCCCACCCTCTCTCTCTCTCTCCCACCCTCTCTCTCTCTCCCACCCTCTCTCTCTCCCCCACCCTCTCTCTCTCTCCCCCACCCTCTCTCTCTCCCACCCACTCTCTCTCTCTCCCACCCTCTCTCTCTCTCTCCCACCCTCTCTCTCTCTCCCACCCTCTCTCTCTCTCTCTCTCCCACCCTCTCTCTCTCTCTCCCACCCTCTCTCTCTCCCACCCTCTCTCTCTCTCTCCCACCCTCTCTCTCTCTCTCCCACCCTCTCTCTCTCTCTCCACCCTCTCTCTCTCTCTCCCACCCTCTCTCTCTCTCTCCCACCCTCTCTCTCTCTCTCCCACCCTCTCTCTCTCTCTCCCACCCTCTCTCTCTCTCCCACCCTCTCTCTCTCTCTCTCCCACCCTCTCTCTCTCTCTCCCACCCTCTCTCTCTCTCTCCCACCCTCTCTCTCTCTCTCTCCCCCTCTCTCTCTCTCTCTCTCCCACCCTCTCTCTCCCACTCCCCCACCCTCTCTCTCCCACTCCCCCACCTTTTCTCTCTCTCCCCCACCCTCTCTCTCTCCCCCACCCTCTCTCTCTCCCCCACCCTCTCTCTCTCTCTCCCACCCTCTCTCTCACACCCTCCCTCTCCCACCCTCCCTCCCTCTCTCTCTCCCACCCTCCCTCCCTCCCTCTCTCCCACCCTCTCTCTCTCTCTCCCACCCTCTCTCTCTCTCCCACCCTCTCTCTCTATCTCCCACCCTCTCTCTCCACCTCCCCCACCTTCTCTCTCTCCCCCCCACCTTCTCTCTCTCCCCCCCACCTTCTCTCTCTCCCCCCCACCTTCTCTCTCTCCCCCACCTTCTCTCTCTCCCCCACCTTCTCTCTCTCCCCCACCTTCTCTCTCTCCCCCACCTTCTCTCTCTCCCCCACCTTCTCTCTCTCTCCCCCACCTTCTCTCTCTCTCCCCCACCTTCTCTCTCTCCCCCACCTTCTCTCTCTCTCCCCCACCTTCTCTCTCTCTCCCCCACCTTCTCTCTCTCTCCCCCACCTTCTCTCTCTCTCCCCCACCTTCTCTCTCTCTCCCCCACCTTCTCTCTCTCTCCCCCACCTTCTCTCTCTCTCCCCCACCTTCTCTCTCTCTCCCCCACCTTCTCTCTCTCCCCCCCACCCTCTCTCTCTCCCCCACCTTCTCTCTCTCCCCCACCTTCTCTCTCTCCCCCACCTTCTCTCTCTCCCCCACCTTCTCTCTCTCCCCACCTTCTCTCTCTCTCCCCCACCTTCTCTCTCTCTCCCCCACCTTCTCTCTCTCCCCCCCACCCCCTCTCTCTCTCCCACCCTCTCTCTCTCTCTCCCCCACCCTGTCTCTCTCTCTCCCACTCTCTCTCCCACCCTTTCTCCCACCCTCTCTCTCTCTCTCCCACCCTCTCTCTCTCTATCCCACCCTCTCTCTCTCCCACCCTCTCTCTCTTTCTCCCCCTCTCTCTCTCTCGCCCACCCTCTCTCTCTCTCGCCCACCCTCTCTCTCTCTCTCCCGCCCACCCTCTCTCTCTCTCTCTCTCTCTCTCTCTCTCCCACCCTCTCTCTCTCTCTCTCCCACCCTCTCTCTCTCCCACCCTCTCTCTCTCTCCCCCCCACCCTCTCTCTCTCTCCCCCACCCTCTCTCTCCCACTCCCCCACCCTCTCTCTCCCACTCCCCCACCTTTTCTCTCTCTCCCCCACCCTCTCTCTCTCCCCCCACCCTCTCTCTCTCCCACACCCTCTCTCTCTCCCCCACCCTCTCTCTCTCCCCCACCCTCTCTATCTCCCACCCTCTCTCTCTCCCTCTCCCCCACCTTCTCCCTCTCTCTCCCCCACCCTCTCTCTCTCCCACTCTCTCTCCCATTCTCTCTCTCTCCCTCTCCCCCACCTTCTCTCTCTCTCTCCCCCACCCTCTCTCTCTCCCACTCTCTCTCCCACTCTCTCTCTCTCCCACTCTTTCTCCCACCCTCTCTCTCTCTCCCACCCTCTCTCCCACCCTCTCTTCCACCCTCTCTCCCACCCTCTCTCCCACCCTCTCTCTCTCTCCCACCCTCTCTCTCTCTCCCACCCTCTCTCTCTCTCCCACCCTCTGTTTATCACCCTCACCCACTCTCTCTGTTTTATCTTAACTGCACTATACCTACACCGAAATAACCTATTCTGCTTTCTTCCAGATCTGACTCAAGTTTCACACGGGAGACATCGGAAGACAGGTAGATAACACCTCCCCTCCAGTATAGTACCTTGAGGGACTGCGGATCAGGTAAGATCCCAGGTGGGATTGCTGCTTTGGAAATTGTTAAGAGGGGGCATCCGGACACTGGTTAATGTGTTCAGAAGTCATTCACGTCTGGCTTTTTTTTTGGTTCGGTTAGTGAGGTCAACACACACACACGCGCACACACACACACACACACACACACACACACACACACACACACACACTACTTTTCGAAATAAACCTACGTTTCTATGAAAATGTAAGTGTTTTTTTTTTGCGGCCCACCTAGACTTAAACCTTGTTTATTTGGCCCTTGTTAGCATTTGAGTTTGACATGCTTGGTGTAGATCATTGGTCAGAACTCCCCTAGAGTACTATGTTGTGTTGTATTGTATGTCTTTATTTATATAGCGCCAAAAGTGTACTCAGCGTGTCACAAAGAATATGTTCAGTTTTAAAGACCATACGTACATTATGACGTTGTGTAAAGACGAGCTAGTAAAATAGTGTTTGGTTTCCATCATACAACTTCTATCTATCTGAAGAGACTATAGAGCAGGAAGTGTGGAGAGTTGACAAACTTTCATATACATTAATGATTAGGAGTTTCAACAAGGTACAGGAGGGAAGCATATTTCAGAGAACAACAAACTGGAGGGTGAAGGGCTTAGGGGAAATATGATAGAGCTGGTGGAGGCTAATACAGTAATGGAATTCAAATGAGTTTGGGAAAGACAGAAGGGTATTCCAGTACTGAAGTACTGAAGGATGGCCAAGGATAAATTGTGGTCTGAAGTTTCTGAGTGGATAGGAATATGAACAAACTTGTGGGCTAAGTGGTTCTTATCTGCAATCAATGTCTATGTTAGGAATGATGCCAAAAAGATAGACAATATTGAAGAAGCAGGAGGTTGCCAGTTGTTCTAGAAGTTAGGATCCTCATAAAAAGGATAAGATACATATTTTCCCAAGAAACCCAAAAACCAACTATGTTTTTTCAGCTCAATGGGACAGCCTCTTTAAACATATCCGACTCCCCATGATAGCTTCACATTTTCTCAACACATGTCCCTGGTTAACAGTACAGCAGAAAGAGCTTCATTCAATTTACAAGTCTATAGATCATCTCCAACCTCTAAGAATTCTTAACCCCATGTGTGCTGCAAGGATTAACACCCGGTATGAAAGTAAAAAAAAAAAAATGTTGCTGCTGCTTTGATCTGTGGGTAGGAGTTTGGAATATGATGCACATGAGCACTGCTCCATACCCAGTGTCTGTGATCACAAAGCAGTAGGAAGGAAGAACATGAGTATGGGGCTGTGCTGGCAGGTGGAGACGTTCTGCAAGGTCAGAAGAGGTAATTCTGCGGGGGAACATGGTGGTTATCATCTAAAGTAGTATTGTTTGACAGGGGTTCCTAGGAACACTTGGATTCCCTGGGCATCCCTAAAGGGTTCCCTGCAATGTTCAGGTCATTTAAAAATTGTACCAGATACAGAAGAATTTACAATGCATCAGATCTCTGACGCGCTATTAAAGAGGGTTGGGGTTCCTTACAATGCATCTGATCTCGGACACGCTATTAGATAGGGTTGGGGTTCCACAGAATTTCACAGTATAATTATAGGGTTCCTTAAACAAAAATAGGTTAAAAAACACGGCTCTCAAGAGAAAATGCAGGCAGCAAGGAGTGGCTGCTATCACACAAAAATAACTAGATAATTGTAGACTTATACAGCTATGCATTAAAGCTCTAGGAGAAGTATCAGTAACAGGTCATGCAAAGTCATCTATCAATATGTACCATTGTTCACTAACGTAGTTGTACATAAATGAAAATACTATCATATGTGCGGTGTCACATCTGAACAAGGGAACGATGGTTTGAAAGTTCATCTTGAGTGTGAAACTAATTAGAAACTTAGTCTAGATATGCTTCTATTTCCTCTGGAAAACCACAATGAATGTTAAAGCCTAAGGAGCAAACTATTGCAGTCTCAAGCTCATGGAGAAAAAAAAATGCGTATAAAAAAACCATACAAATATTCTTCTGTGAAGAATGTGCCCATGTCAGGATGCTGCACAAGAGTACAGATAGGATCTCCTCCTTTTATTAATGGCACCAGTGGTTAGCTTTGGAATTTGGAATGACTGTAACACAGCAGATTCACCGAGAACATTCACTGCTTTTTATCAGTATTGGCACTGACACATTAATTGAGCAGAAGCTGTCCCAAGAGAAACAATTATATCATTGTTCGTAGGGAAGAGTAGCTCCAGATGTTACAAGTAATCTTTTTTAGCGAAAATTTAAAAAGGTTACATCATTTCATTAGAGAGATTAAATTTTTGAGCACTCAACTGACATAACAGTGTAAATAATAAGATAGCTGGCATGACCAGCAAAGATGCAATGAGATATGGGATTCATTAGAAATCCCACTGTAAAGCCTATAGGTCTAGTAAGTACACAGCTGGGGCATATGGTATCCTAAATAATTTCATGGCGGTAATACATTTTTGGACACCAGAATCTCCATAAATGATGTAATGCATTCATTTTGGAGGCCCAAAAAGTCTATTCCCTAGATGTGTCTAATAAAGCTTAGCTCAACCTGTATTTTACGGCATACCATTTTTTTTTTTTTTTTTACATCTCTTCCAGACGGAGCATTCAACTAATTGCAATGGAGCCTGTGTCAGTACTGATGGACTTAAATAGAAGGTCTATTTTAGCAACATCTACTGAAGTTGCAATATAGTCACACAGTCATCCAGATAACTCTTCATCCAACAGTGTTGTAATTTACATTGTATGGTTAATACATTTTTAATTCTAAAGGGCAAAACTCCTCCAGCATGTCTCTCTTAGTGCTCATGAGGGGCCTGCCACCAAGCAAAGAACAATATTTTGTAAGGGGAAGTGATTGTGGCAGAGTTATGAAAATCTTAGAAAGTTCACAAAGCCATATTCAAGGGTCCTTGGAGACATAATTAGATGTGCCTTTATTTTGAAATAAAATACAGCTGAAAGATTTCACAATAAAAATGAGAGTAGAATGTGATTTGAAAAATTGGTGAATCTGCCCCTTCAAAACAGGTGATGTCCTTTATAACATCAGATGTCACAATGGAAAGGCGATGGATAACAACAATACAGAGAATCTATTCACGTCATACATGTTCTGTTTCGGGGTGAGATCTGGCCATATAAAAGGACTATAAAGTTGACAGTATGGGTGTGGAATAACTTTGGTTCAGGAAGTACTGGGCAGCAATAGTCTGTGCCTTTAGATAACTGGGAATATAACGTGTTGACTCGGTATACCAAACAGACTATTCTGAAGTGATATCAGAGCATGAAGAATCATTTGTCAGCACAATTTATTTCTTAAATAAATAATAATAATAATATAAATACTATATATATATATATATATATATATATATATATATATATATATATAGTATTTATATTATTATTATTATTTATTTAAGAAATAAATTGTGCTGACAAATGATATATATATATATTACTGGCTATGCATCTTAACCCAGGCTGTGCTCAAAAGCTGTGATATGCAGCAAGCATCAGATTATAGGGTACCATGTCAAATGGTTTTGAAGAAAAAAAAGGAGGCACTGTATGCTCATTTGCATGTCATTTCCCAGAATCCCTTGCTGCAGTGGAACTGTGTGCTGGGTGGATGGTGAAAGGCAGGGTTGCAGATCTGTCTAAGGCCGAGCCTAAAGTGCCGGCGACGTGACGTCACCCGTTGCCGCAAGCGAAAGTTGTATTTCGCTTTTCGGCGGTGGCGCGGGCGACCAGGCTCCTGATTGGTTCAGGGGCTGTCACATGAGGCGACAGCCCCTGAAAAATCAAATAATTACGGCTAACAAAAATCGCGTCGCCACGTCGCGCTTACTATAAGCGCACGCAGCGGCGACAATGCATTTGTTTTCGCCGGCACTATAAGCGCGGCCTAAGACATGCAAATGAGCACACAGAAATATTTCCATTTGACACACACACACACACATATATTTGACATACATACATACTGTATGTACGTACATACATACATACATACATACATACATATATACATACATACATACACACACATACATACACACACATACACACACACACACACACACACACACACACACATGTTTAAGTAAATTTCCCTGATATTCTTGCAATAGTAATTATTACATTTCTGCTTAATCTTGAAACACTGAGGTTGCACCAAATATTTTGAGATTGTCACTGGAATATCAAATTACAGCATACGCACATCCTTCAAGTCAATATTCAGAGTCATTTTTCTTGAAACTTGTTTTTTTTTTTTTAAATAATAATTTCTATTCATTTCTTTCAAAATGAAAACATGAAATAAAATACTGAATACGTGTATTATCTTTATGCACTGTATGTTCCTAAAAACATTTTTTGCCAATACTGGTACCTGACATTTCTTTTGAGAAGCTACATAAACAGCCTGTGTGTTTAAGGCGCAATCCATGCAATATGCGTGTTTTTTGTTGTTGTTAAATAAATCAGTTCCATAATAGGCCAATTTGATAATACTTACTACATTTTTTGTATTCAACTTTCAATGCCATTTTATGCCGTTTTAATATGCTGAGCAGTTGTGAAAGATCTTTGTAACACTTTCCTGTTTGTGATGATTTGTTGCCAATGTTCCCAGCACTTTGAGCTGCAAACTGTAACTATAGATGATGTTACCTTAGTAATAGCAGCTATAATGTATTTTTATGATTTACACTGACTGAAGGATTGATTTGAAACTGAAAGGCAGCCATTTAGTGAACCCTAGGAAGCAGGATCTTTGCTGATCTATCACGGGAGAACGATTCGATCGCCAGCGTAGGTAATTTGTTTTTAATAAAGGTAATCAAAGGCTGTATATATTAAAACAAAAATATATACATAGTGTTTTGTTTTAAAGTGCTGCTTGGCTGTTTCTTTAACTCTGCCTTCAATTTGAAATATTTTTTAGAAGCATCTTCTGTTTAACGACCTCTGAATTGTTCCACCCCTTGCTAAGTAGCAGGCTCATGTACAAAACACATTCTATGTTTATAATCTAAGGCCTCGTCCAGGCTTCCGGCGGGCGCGCTGAGGCTCAGGGAAAGCGGGTGCTTTCCCTGGCCTTAGACAGCACGCCGTCAGGGGGCGTGTCGGGGGCGGGCCAGTGACGTCACGGAGCTGGTTCGCCCTCATTGGGCGAACCGCTCACGTGACCGCCCCTGCGCTCCGGCAAGCGCGTGATTTTAAAAATTACCTAAGACCTACGCTTCCGGAAGCGTAGGCGAGCCCCTACTAAAGCCGCTCTCATTGCGGCTGTAGGGGCTCACAGGTAAGTGCAAGCGCCTCAGCACGGCTCAGCGCGTAAGCGCTGACCATGCCCGAGGCCTAATTGTGATCACATGTAAAGGAGTACAGTACTCAATTGGGGTCTTATAGGCATAGGGATAGTGCATGTTACATGAACACTTGCAGTGCAATCATTTCAACAAAACTTCAACGACTTAGCTTACGGGAAATTCCCATGCAAACTTAAATCAAAATTGTTTTGCATTGCTGAAGATAAAACGCCATCAAACATCTGAATGGAAAATACCAAAAATATTCAGTAGTTCGTAACAAAACCCGCCTACAAATTGCAAAATAAACTAACATTTTCAAACATGCAAGTAGCTACTGTAATTCAAGGGAGTGTTTCCTAAGGTTTCTAACTGTGAAAGAATCTATCAAGACGTGTTTTTCTCACATATGCTCATGGATAAAAATAAAACCTTGCAAAAAATTTATATGGAAAGATCAAAATATTGAAAATCATTGATAATTATGCGATGTATTATGTTTGTTAAAACAGTAATACTGTTTATGTAGTCAAAAACCCATTAAGGCACAGATCCACAAAGCTCTGTTAGGTGACGTTAACCTAACTTAGTCATATGAAGGCTTATCGCATATCTTCAAAGGCTAATAACGCAAAGTTAAGTCATGTTTCCTGCCCGGAGAACGCATTGCAACTATAACAGCTAATAATAATAATAAGATGCAAGTGAGGTGTTACCCTTAACACTACATATGTACTAAAGTTTGTTAAGGTTAATGCAGGGACTTAACGTTATGTCATACCTAAAATTGACTTTACTTGCATCGAGACCGAGAGTGGAGGACTCTTTCAGTAAAGTATTCATTGCTTGTGTGCCTCCCAAAACATTGCCCTATACAACACACGGAGAGATACCTGTGAACATACCCGATTTCCCAGGTACCTCTCCATGTAGTGGGGTAGAGCAGTGTTTTGGAAGGTATAGATGTCAATGGGCACTTTACTAAAATAGTGCGCGTCCTTTTCCTCCTCCGAGGTAACGCAACTTTGCACTAGAATAACGTGACGGTAAGGCTATGCTAATGAGATACGGCAACTGTTGTTTTTACATATCATTAGCTTTGAGGATACGAGTCAACGTCAGGGAAAACCACGTCCGATACGGTTGCAGGTAATGTCACCTTATGAGCCCCGATTTAAAAGAGCTATGTGGATCAAGCCCTAAGAGCTCCGTGTACTGCTCGCTCCCTAGTCAATGAAACCAACGCAGCCCTTTTCCTCTGTTAACCCTTTGACTGCTAGAGGGATCAGCAGGCCCCGGTTGCAGCAAAAAGGTTAATTCTGTGGGGTTTTTTTGTTTTTAATTAAACTAATCTCTGTTATTTGTATTTGTGCTGATTTGAGCAGAGCTTTCCAGATTACAACTGAGATGTCATTTAAAAAGGCAAACTACAAAATGCAGCAAATACGATCTTACTGTATATGATCTACATCAGCGTTTCCCAAATGGTGGGTCGCGACCCGGCACCGGGCCACGGCACCAAAATTGCCGGGTCGCAGCGAGGCTGGCCGCGCGGTGTCTCCCGTCCCCCCTGCTCAATTAAAAAAAATGGCGGCGATTTCCCCCTGCGGTCCCGCGCGCTTGCGCAGGGCAAGCAGAGCTTGCTCCCTTCCTCCCCCCCCCCCGCTCCCAACGTGGGACGGAGGAGGAAGTACCAGCTCCTCTGCGGCCCGCACGTTACGTGGGACGGAGGGGGAAGTTCAAGCTCCTACTGCGGCCCGCTTCCCCCCGCAGCCAGCTTCCCGAGCTCACCTCCCGTGGCACCCCCTCCCGAGCCCACCTCCCGTCCCCCCAAGTTCACCTCCCGTCCCGGGCAGCAGGGGATATCGGGGGCAGCAGGGGAAAGCGTCCGGCGGCAAGGTAAGTCACCCCACCCAGTCACTGCCTCCCACCCAAGTGCCCCTGGCCCCCTCCCACCCAAGTGCCCCTGGCCCCCTCCCTCCCTCCCACCCAAGTGCCCCTGGCCCCCTCCCTCCCACCCAAGTGCCCCTGGTCCCCTCCCACCCACCCAAGTGCCCCTGGTCCCCTCCCTCCCACCCAAGTGCCCCTGGTCCCCTCCCTCCCACCCAAGTGCCCTTGGTCCCCTCCCTCCCACCCACCCAAGTGCCCCTGGTCCCCTACCTCCCACCCACCCAAGTGCCCCTGGTCCCCTCCCTCCCACCCACCCAAGTGCCCCTGGTCCCCTCCCTCCCATCCACCCAAGTGCCCCTGGTCCCCTCCCTCCCACCCACCCAAGTGCCCCTGGTCCCCTCCCACCCACCCAAGTGCCCCTAGTCCCCTCCCTCCCACCCACCCACCCAAGTGCCCCTGGTCCCCTCCCTCCCACCCACCCACCCAAGTGCCCCATGTCCCCTCCCTCCCACCCACCCACCCAAGTGCCCCTGGTCAACCCAAGTGCCCCTGGTCCCCTCCCTCCCACCCACCCAAGTGCCCCTGGTCCCCTCCCACCCACCCAAGTGCCCCTGGTCCCCTCCCTCCCACCCACCCAAGTGCCCCTGGTCCCCTCCCTCCCACCCACCCAAGTGCCCCTGGTCCCCTCCCTCCCACCCACCCAAGTGCCCCTGGTCCCCTCCCACCCACCCAAGTGCCCCTAGTCCCCTCCCTCCCACCCACCCAAGTGCCCCTGGTCCCCTCCCTCCCACCCACCCACCCAAGTGCCCCTGGTCCCCTCCCTCCCACCCACCCACCCAAGTGCCCCATGTCCCCTCCCTCCCACCCACCCACCCAAGTGCCCCTGGTCAACCCAAGTGCCCCTGGTCCCCTCCCACCCACCCACCCACCCAAGTGCCCCTGGTCCTCTCCCTCCCACCCACCCACCCAAGTGCCCCTGGTCCCCTCCCTCCCACCCACCCACCCAAGTGCCCCTGGTCCCCTCCCTCCCACCCACCCACCCAAGTGCCCCTGGTCCCCTCCCTCCCACCCACCCAAGTGCCCCTGGCCCCTTCCCTCCCTCCCACCCAAGTGCCCCTGGCCCCTTCCCTCCCTCCCACCCAAGTGCCCCTGGCCCCTTCCCTCCCTCCCACCCAAGTGCCCCTGGCCCCTTCCCTCCCTCCCACCCAAGTGCCCCTGGCCCCCTCTCCAGTCACTCACATTTGTCGTTGCCTGTAATTCACTGTTTGTGTCTGTGTGGGTATAGGGGAGAGCGAGTGTGTGTGCGCATAGTGGAGAGCGAGTCTGTGTGTGTGTGTATCTGTATCAGTGTGTGTGTGTGTGTGTGTATCTGTGTGTGTGTGTATCAGTGTGTGTGTGTGTATCTGTGTGGCTGCGTGTGTGTCAGTGGCTGCGTGTGTGTATCAGAGGCTGTGTGTATGTATCAGTGTGTGTGTCAGTGACTGCGTGTGTGTGTCAGTGGCTGTGTGTGTGTGTGTATCAGTGGCTGTGTGTGTGTCTGTGCAGGCCCTATAGGCCAGTATAGGCGATAAAATTTTTAGTGGGTCACGAAGGAGAAGTTCAAAAATAACCGGGTCACGGAAAAAAAAGTTTGGGAAACCCTGCTCTACATTGTATTTAGACACCAGTACAGTGTATCTGGCAAGAAGGGACTACTGCTTTCGGTTTTAAACGACATATACACTTCTTTTGCTGGCGCACTCGGTGATGCTGGCGTTTCGAAACTTTCTTTAAAATGATTGTGAACTCTTACTTTTTGAATATACATTTTAATTGCTAGGCTTTTAGCACCAACTATTATTGTAAGAAGCAACAGATTTTCAGTCAGTGATTTTAACAAGAATTTAGTGGGTGAGAAGCTTAAATATATTTTGGGATAGATTAGAAAGGGGGAAAAAAAAACACTCTTTCCTTCAGTTCCAGTATAACCAGGAAGGCTCAAAGCAACAATGACCAGAGGATAATATGGCCCTGGAAAGGTCACTGCCGGAGAGCCAATCAATAACAAAAACATCACTAGGAAGAGTAACCTACTGACTATTGATTGGCTCTGGTCTCATTATCCTCTAGGTCAGAGGTCCCCAACTCCAGTCCTCAAGGACCACTAACCGTGCAGGCTTTAAGGATAGCACTGCTTGAGCACAGGGGGTGCAGTCACAATGACTGGGCCTCCTGTGCTAATGAGAGGACAGCCTTACAACCTGCACGGTTAGTGCCCCTAGAGGACTGGCGTTGGGAACCTCTGCTCAAGGCCAGGATTTTTTGTTGTTGTTGTTTTATGTTGGAAGGAGAGGTGAATAAGTATGTGGAAAACTGGCAAAACATGCAGCTGGAAGAAAGGTGTTACATTTAAGCAGTACAAGAAGAAAATGTAACCACACAAAAGATGATTTCGGTACGTATTCGTTAGAGCAGGGGTGGGCAACTCCAGTTCTCAATTGCCACCAACCGGTCAGGTTTTTAGGATATCCTCCTACAGCACAGGTCAAAGACTGAGTGAGCCACCTTTGCTGAAGCATGGATATCCTGAAAACCTGTCCTGTTGGTGACAATTGAGGCCTGGAGTTGCCCCACCCTGCTTTAGAGCCAAGAATACAGAGAATGTCTGCAGTAATATACAAAGAGAAGAATGGAGTGTGTTAACACAGCAATCCCCCCTTTCCACCTCTTCCCCACCTTGTTTCATTGTGTTTTGCAGAATGGGAACCCTTCGGGTTTCAGGAGCTGCCCCGGGTTATTTTCAGCTTGGGGGTGGGGGGGACCTCCCGTTTCCCGAGATACTCACCAGTAAAGGTGCCGGCGTTCCTTACCGAGTTTTCCATCTCCCGTACCACGCGTGCCAATAGGAAGTTGCAACAGATGACACAGGAGATTTAAGCTGCCATTTTGTTTCCCCGGGCTGGGGACTGAAATGCTAGAACCTTTACCTGCAAGTATCTCAGAACTAGGGGATCCCTGAGCTGTTTACCCCCAGGTTCCCGTCATGTAAAATAAATAAATAGTTATTCAATTACTACCATATGGAGTACTTTTTACAGAGCGATGCACACATGCACAGGAAAAGCATTTGTGCATATACTCTACTAACACACAATGTATGAAGCTCATCTAGAGATTGCAGACACAAATCTATTATGGTATTACCACTGCTTGTGGTGAGAAGACTTGGCAGAAGCCAGTTGAAAATGAGACACTTGTTGGCTCCTCTTCAGAGAGTATTTGTGACAAATGTTGGAATGTATGTTCAAACTGGTCTGTTCTGTCCAGCAGTAACACAAAATGTTGAGGACAATAGTTACAATAGTGTGATTATATACATTTACTATTTTTATTAGTAAAAAAGGACCACAGAGGGAGGATAACTGTGACAACGGAATTCAGCAAACAAAAAATGTATGTGACTGCAATTATATTTTAATTTAATTTGTGCTTCCCACACCAAAGCAATAGTTGTGATGACTTAAAAAAATTAAATCCCTAGTGACTGTAGATTTTTTTTGTTTTTAATCAGATGAAGCTTTGAATGCGATTGATTTTCTTTTAGTTACTCCCTTGTGTGTGATGTCTTTGTGCATTGAGCAGAACGTGCTCCTGCCCATAGAGAGACAAAGTACTGTTTTAACATGAAGGCCACCCACTTTTTGACATACAGTAGCGTTATACCATATGAGACATGCATTTAAGCCAGGAAGAGGGATCACATGTTAATGCTTCTACAATTCCCTGGTCTGTTAATATTTCACAAAGCATTTTTGCATTTAAACTGTAACTAAGATAATTAGTTTACTGGCATTGACGCCAATGCTTCCCTCCCCACCCCCCACCTCAACTACAGCTACTGTAAATACTGCAACAGAACAGGAGCCAGTGAAGCGTGATAAATGGGGTGTGGTGAATATTGCAATCTATACAAAGGCCTTCCTCCACTTTAACAGCCACTCCAATATCACGAGCACACAATTGTAATTCGATCACTAGGTGGCAGAACAATATTATTACTCAACAGCAAGCAGCCTATCCTACCAGAGTTTCAAAATGAAAACCTTAACCTAGAGTGCCCTCCAATTGCCGCCTCGCTGTGCTTTAGTTTAGAGGAAGGATGCCTTCTTTTAAACGTCGCCTAGTTGGAACATTCCAAATGTTTAAAAGCAGCCGAATGAATAATGCACAGTCCCCACCCTGCTGTGCTTTGTAGCACTCTGCTTTACAGCAGTAGCGGAGTTTAGAAGGGTCAGTTTCAATCAGATGGTAGGAAAATAGCCAGTTTTGCTGCTGTGCAGATCTCACAGGTCCAGATGACGGAGAGACTGGTAGTATTTAGTGCAGATTCTAGATATTTTTTTAATGATTGCATAAGGATGGTGAAAGGGAGCTTAAGGCCCTCAATTCCCATCAGCCATCTGGAAACCCCATACATTACTATCATCAGCAACTTGCATTTCTTCTTTTTCTCACTGACAAAACTAGAGAGCTGCAGATTGAAGGGTTACTACAGTTACAACTCAGGCTCTGCTGAAAAGCTGTGTAATGCGGCAGGCATACGCTCATAGGGGTCCATGTTCAAATGAATTTGAAGCAAAAGGTGACACCGTGAATGTGCATGTAATTTCCCAGAATCCCTAGCTGCAGTGGATGCATTGTATGCTAGGAGATAATGGTGAAAAGCAGGGTTGCAGACCTATGAGTCATGTTAACGTGCTCACAAGTGATATTTTCATTTGCTTCAGTATGAAGCAATGCAAACAAAATCTGATAATCGCAGAAAGCTCACAATGTAGGATTCCAGGAACAGAAATGACAAGGCAGGTAGCAAAATGTTGTATATTAGAAAACCTGAACGCACGTATGCTTTATTTCTAATCTGTTGCCATCTTTGAAATTATTGTAAGACAACAGTGCATTATCCACTTGAGCTTCCCTCTACTACTGATCGAATGTCAGACAAAAGTCAATATACAGTAGTTGTGGTGGACTGCTGCTTTAAGATTATAATATAGAACAGTAGAATAATGCACAACTCTCATGGGAATCTGCTGCTACAGTTTTAAAACGAAACAGACACATTTATTTACCAACTAAAGACCTTTCACCGTGTGAAAAATAAGTAACAGCATTACATGTTTATTGTTTCACATTATGGATGAGGCAAAGGCATCAGCCACAATCAATAATACCCTAATATGCTGCGGTGAAGAGATCCAACACAAACCATTAACTAAGAGTTAGCAGGAGTAGTGAAGGCAATGTGCTCTAATACAGCTTCTGCAGAGCTGATAGTGATAGGTAGGAATGACTTAAGGGCCTGGGCGTATGAGATAGTTATCCCATTGCACCCTACCCACGAGCCTGATAAGAAAGAATCCGCCCTTGTGTAACATTACTCAGCATGACTGATGCTCATTAACCCCTTCAGTGGTAGAGGGAATCGTTTTAGGGACATGAGTCTCCCTTGCCCCCTCCCCCGCCCGCACTTGCGAAATAGCAAGGACACACAGCGCTCATGCTTGAAGAGCTGGTGACGTCACCGCTCTCCAAGCATGAGCGCTGTCAGCACCAGCATAGCCGCAGCCTAAGAGATAATTGTATGTCTTTATTTATATAGCGCCATTAATGTACATAGCGCTTCACAGCAGTAATACACGTGACAATCACTTAAATAACAAATGATATAAATAACACATAAAGGGGAGAAGTGCTTCAGACATAAAAGTAACAGTTAGGAAAAGACGTCCCTGCTCCGAGGAGCTTACAATCTAATTTGTTGGTAGGAAGAACGTACAGAGACAGAAGGAGGGCGTTCTGGTAAGTGTGTCTGCAGGGGGCCAAAATTAATGTATGAGATGTTAATTATCAGTCATTGAGCTACTCATATGCTTTGTTAAGCAGGTGTGTTTTGAGGTGGGTCTTAAATGTGGATAGAGAGGGTGCTAGTCAGGTATTGAGGGGAAGGCCAAAGGTGCACGGCAGTCAGTGAGAAAGGTTTAAGATGGGAGAGGGCTTTAGATACAAAGGGGGAAGAGAGAAGACATCCTTGAGCAGGATGCCAGATTCGGGATGGTGCATAGCGAGAAATTAGGGCTGAGATGTAAGGAGGGGCAGAAGAGTGTAAAGCTTTAAAAGTGAGGAGGAGAATTGAGTGTGTGATACTGGATTTGATAGGAAGCCAGGAGAGGGATTTCAGCAGGGGAGACGCCGAGACAGATTTCGGAAATAGTAGAGTGATTCTGGCAGTAGCATTTAGGATAGATTGAAGGGGAGACAGGTGAGAGGCAGGAAGGCCGGAAAGCAGGAGGTTACAGTAATCAAGACGGGAGAGAATGAGGGTCTGTGTCAGAGTTTTTGCAGTCGAGTAACAGAGGAAAAGGGCTTGATAATATTGCGGAGGAAAAAACGACAGTTTTTTTGCTACCTTTTGAATGTGAGATAAGAATGGAAGAGAGGAGTCGAGTGTGGCCCCTAGGCAGTGTGTTTGGGCTACTGGGTGAATGATAGAGCTTCCAACAGTAATGAGCAAGGAGGTAGTAGGGTCAGGTTTTGGAGGAAATATGAGGAGCTCAGTTTTTGCCATGTTAAGTTTAAGTCGGCGGAGGGCCATCCAGGAGGATATAGCCGAGAGACATTCAGAAACTTTAGTCTGTACAGCAGGTGTAAGGTCTGGGGTAGAAAAGTAAATTTGTGTGTCATCAGCATAGAGGTGATATTTGAACCCAAAAGATGTGATTAGGTCACCTAGTGAGAGTGTGTAAAGAGATAAGAAAAGACAGAGCCCTGGGGTACGCCCACAGAGAGATCGAGAGGAGGAGGAGGTGTACGCAAAAGAGACACTGAAAGTACGATGGGAGAGGTAAGAGGAGATCCAGGATAGAGCTTTGTTATGAATGCCAAAAGTATGGAGAATGTGAAGGAGAAGAGGGTGGTCCACAGTATCAAATCCTGCAGAGTGGTCGAGAAATATGAGCAGAGTGTATTGACCTTTGCCAGCATGGAGGACATAAGTTATTTTAGTGAGGGCTGTTTCAGTGGAGTGAGCAGTGCGGAAGCCAGATTGCAGACGGTCTAGGAGAGAATAGGAATTGAGAAAATTGAGCAAGCGAGAGAATACAAGATGTTCATGGAGGTTAGAGGCAAAAAGCAGAAGGGAGACAGGTCGATAGTTAGAAAGACAGGTAGGGTCAAGCTTGCTGTTTTTGAGTAATGGTATAACTGTTGCATGTTTGAAGGAAGATGGAAAGGTACCAGTGTAGAGGGAGGAGTTAAAAATGTGTGTGAGCGTAGGGATTATAGTAGGAGCAAGAGGTTTTAGGAGATGGGAGGGAATTGGGTGGTAGAGGGAGAAGAGGAGATCAGCAACGACACATCCTCCTCTGTGACAGCGGATAAAGAGTAAAGGAATGCAGGTAAAGAGTTAGGAAGAGGTGTAGAATAGAATGAGGATACAGAGGGGATGGCCTGACGAATGGATTCCACATTTTCCTTGAAAAAGTAGGTAAAGTCCTGAGGTGAGATGGAGGACGAAGAACAGGCAGCGGTGGTTTGAGTTGGGACTCAAAGACAGAGAAGAGTCGGCATGGATTAGACTTGTGCGTGTTGATTAGTGAAGAAAAGTAGGTTTGTTTAGATTGAGAGAGGGCAGAGTTGAAACAGGATAGCATAAATGTGTAGCGACGGAAGACTGCGAGAGTGTGAGATTTCCTCCAGAGGCGTTCAACGGAACGAGTATTGGAATGCAGCATGCGCGTGTGGGAATTTAGCCAGGGTCTGGGATTCAAAGGACGAGAACGGCAGCCAGAAAGCGGGACATGTAGATCAAGAGAGGAGGATAGGGCAGAGTTGTAGTTCCTGACCAGGTTGTCAGGCTCTGGAGCAGAGCTGAGAGAGGAGTGGGAGAAGCGTAAAGTGGACTCAAAAGCTGGTAGGTTAATAGAGCACAGGTCTCTGCAGAGATGAGGGGTAGATGGAGGTGGAGAAGGGGAGAAGTGAGAGAGAGAAAATGAGATGAGGTGATGGTCAGAGAGAGGAAAAGGGGAAATGCAGAAATTGGAGAAAAGTTTGTAGTGAAAACCAGGTCTAGGTAGTGGCCATCCTTGTGGTTGACTACAGTCCACTGTTGAAGGCCAAAAGAAGAGGTTAGAGAGAGAAAGCGGGAAGCCCAGGGGAGAGAGGGGTCATCAATATGGCAGCTTAAGTCCCCAAAAAGAAGAACAGGGGAGTCTGAGGAGAGTGAGAAAGAGAGCCAGGATTCAAAGTGAGAAAGACAGAAGGGGGATGAGTAGAGGTAGGTGGACGATAGTTGACAGCCACGTGGACAGGGAGAGGAGAGAAAATCTGGACAGTGTAAACCTCAAAAGGAGGGAAAAGCAAGAGAGGGGGGAATAAGGAAGGGTACTGTAGTGGCAGATAGAGGAGAGCAGGAGCCCCACACCTGCACCCCAGTCATCAGGGCGCGGAGTGTGGAAGAAAGAAAGGCCACTATGAGAGGGCAGCTTCCAGAGCAGAGTCAGACTGAGTGAGCCAGGTCTCAGTTATACTAAAGAGGAGCAGAGAGTGGGAGAAAAAGAAGTCATGCACAGAGAGGAACTTGTTAGAAAGGGAGCGTGCATTCCAGAGGGCACAGGAGATAGGGAGAGAGGATGGTATATGGGTATGAGGTTGTAGAGGTTGTAGGGGTTGACACCAGAAGGAGTAGAAGTTTTATTTGTCAGGCGAGGACAAGAGCATACAGAAATAAAGCAGGAACCAGGATTGGATGAGATATCCCCAGAAGCAAGAAGGAGATGCATGGATAGAAATAGAATGTGTGAGGATGATTTGTAGGGGTGTGTTTTAGTGCCGGGGGTATAGCTGTGTAGTGACAGAAGGCGCAGAAAAGAAAGAAGTTCATGTGAACTGAGAAGTGGCGAAGGAAGGAGAGATGGAGATATATGAATAGCGTTAGAGACATAATGAGGCTGATAGAAAGAAGTGCATATTTTGAAAAAAAGTGAGGCCAAAGCAAATAAAAACAGTAGTGGTGGCATGGCAGCAATAGTTTAGTGCTGAGATGTGCAGTCTGTGATAGATAATGTCCTCCTTTCCAGCGTAGTTCAAAATACAGGATTCGGGTCTTATCCACTCCACACTGCATTCAAGGAGTTACAAGTTGAATTTTGTCAAAGACACGTCAAGGGGTGATTAGGAGACAGAAGAATCAAATGTAGGTTTTAACAAGGAGTTACAAGTTGAATTTTGTCAAATAGATAATGGGGAAAGGTAGGGTTGCAGACCTGTGAGATGTGAATGTGCTCATTAGTGATCATTGTATCACTATGGAGGTTTTTTTTCCTCACTTTTCTTTACCCCCCGTGATTTATTTAAAGTAGGGACTAAAGACAAACCTCTGCCACAATACAGCAATTACAGGAGCAAACCATCCCATGATCAAAGTGTATTAATGACAATTAAATATTTATGGGGTTAAATTTGAGTGACTGACCCTATCTTCGGCTTTACGGATTTTCTGGGGGTGAAAACAGGGTTATAATAGGATAGGGGAGACATGGTTAACAATGAATCCTACAAAAGGGGTTTGCATGGTTATATTAGCTTATCAAACCAACTAGATTGTTCAATTCTTTAGAAAAAATGTTGGGTCTGATACAAGGGATTGTAATCTATGCAATATGCTACATGTGTTTTTGTAAAATATATATATATATATATATATATATTAATGTATCAGTTCTGTAGTAGTACATAATACTTAATGCATTTTTATTATTCAACTCTTAATGCAAGTTTTTAGTGAGTTTTAAAGCTTCCTTTGATTTCTATAGCAGGCTTTAGCCCACCTCCCCAGCAATGCAAAATATTTCCAACACTTTCCTGTGTTCATTTGTTGCTGTGATCATTTGTTGACAATATTCACAGCAGTTTGAGCTGCGCACTGTAACAATAGCTAATGTTACCTCAGTAATTAAAGAATACATGGTAGCTGCTGAGTTACAGTGCACTAACTAAAGGATTGATTGAAACTCAAAGGCGGCCATTTAGTGAGCCCTAGACGCAGGATCGTTGCTGATCGATCACGGGAGAACAAATCGATCTGCAGGCTAGGCAATTCGTTTTCAATAAAGGTAATCAAAGGCTGCATATGTTAAAACCAATATATATATCTATATATAAATATATATTTTTAGGGCCGCTAGGATTGCCTCTTTAAGAAAAAGTAGCTATAACACCAGGTCTGTCGTGGGCTGCTTCTTGATTTAAAGCTGCACAATAAGTGGTTATGCAGCTTGAAAATTAATATTTACATACATAAAGCCGCAGTCCCATTAAAAAAAAACAAAAAAAAACCATATACTGAACCGGGCTCCATAAAACACCATACATATTTTCAATCTCAGGTTACACCCATGGTAAGGGGATCACCCGGGAACCCTACCACACCTCCCTTTACGCCCCTCCTCCCCCAGGTGTGGACATAATATAAGATTTGCACAGTTGTATTAAAGGTTTGTAGTCATATAACAATTAATGTTGATCAACATCATAGGCATGGTTAATTGTAAATGTTTTTATTATTGCTGTTTCCCTTTCTGTCTCCCTCCTGAAAAGGTTTGTGAAAATAATAATAAAAATACAAAAAAGTTTAAAAATAAGAAAAACATACTGAATTCACAGCCAAAAAAATAACACACTTGACCACTTAATGCATGGTACCATTTTTAACATTTGTGTGATAATGTTACATATATGTATTATATTATTTAACAGATTTTCACACCTGAAAACCAAACTCTAAAAAGACCTACCCCATTCGGAATTCATACATAACGGAGGACTTAAAACTGAAACACAGTAGTGACTGTTGGACATATAAGGGCTGACTGCACACTGACAATACAGGGACGTTTAAAGCCTTCATTCCGTGACTTCTCACATACTGCTCGTGCCCTGCTACTACCCTCACATATGAGGCGCTACAGCATGAAAGTCATTCATGACATAAGTAATCAATGGAAAGCCCAACTGACACACTTGCATCTGGCGTCCGGCCAGCCCGTCGCAGGCCAGTGCAACACGTTTTCTGAGATACGCTCTGAACATTTCATCTATCACCATAAAAAAAAATCAAAACAAAAACAGCCAGGACACGATTATATTGGAATCCACAATACAGAGACGTCTACATGCACTCAGCTATTAAATATACTTGCAAGTGCTGAAACTCAATGGGGACATCCCACTGAAATGAAGGGGAAAGAGTAGCACTCCAAAATAGTTGTTAATGTTTATTCATCCAACGTTTCGGTCCAACAAAGCTGACCTTAAGTAAGGTTGGATGAATAAATGTTCACCACTTGACCACTATTTGAGTGGCACGCTTTTTGCTTCATTTCTGTGATTTTTTCGCAGGGGTGGGCAACTCCAATCCACCAACAGGTGCGGTTTTAAGGATATCCCTGCTTTAGAGCATGTGGTTCAGTCATTGATTGAGCCTCCTGTGCTGAAGCAGGGATATTCTAAAAAAAATCTGACCTGTTGGGGACCCTTGAGGACTGGAGTTGACCACTCCTGTTCTATGGGAACAATATACCATGTGGTAAAAGAGGAGTATGACCTCATGGCTTCCTTCAGTTATGGAGATCACCCAATGTTATGACAGTCTACACCAGTCCAATCACTGTCAGTCAGGTTCTGGAGTGCTAGGTCCAATTGAGGAGGTGCAATACAAGTGGAGTGCATTCCCAGCATGAAAATGTAAGTGATTGGTAAGCAGCAAAGATCCAAAGTGCTGTGCAAAGTGGAAAATAGTGGTTTTAACCCAGCCAATGCTAAAGGAGACAGTATTGCAAGACCTACAAGAAATGAAGAGGTTAACAGAGCTACATACTGGTAGTCAAATAGATAAGAAGACCTTTAGGAAATCACCGAAGAGAAGGAATCCAAGTATGCTTATGTACTAGAACAGGGGAGCGCAAACTTTTCCTGCTGCGCCCCCCTGTCTGCCTGCTCCGGAGCTCACGCCCCCCTCCTATCTGGCAGCTGCGTCAAATGCCGCAGGTCATGTGATCCGCGGCATCATTTGACACCTGTGACGTCATGTCATTTGACGCCGCGTTGCCATGGAGACACGTCACAGCGTCTGAATCCCAGTAAGTTTTATTGTTGCAGAGGCCTCACGCGATCCCATAGCATTTAATTTAAATGCCTGGGGGAAGAGCGCGGGAACTCTGAAACCGCCCACGTCCCCCCAGACAAATGATCTGCCCCCCAGTTTGTCCACCCCTGTACTGGATAACAGGCTGAAGGAACCATAAGACAAATTGTCTTTAATGTTCTTTGAACTGTTAAGAGTTTTGTTTAATTTTTACCACCAAATTCATATTAGGCTGCCCCATTGACAAAGGGCTTTGCCCGAAACACGTCAGAGTTACTTGGTCTGTCCTATTTTTGTGGATGTCTCTCTTAGGCTAAGGCCCCGCTGCCTCGTAACTCCCCATAGCTGATCTGCACAATTCCTTACCCCCACTCCCCCTTCCTGACATTTACCTTTCTATCTGCAGTTACAAAGAAAGCTACATCAAAGATGGCTGCCGGATCATCCAATAAGCAGCTGCCGTGTCATGCTCTGATCACATTGCCCCGTGGAGGTGAAGATTGGATGGCAGCCATATCGATTTCCCAAAGGGGAACAGAAAAACCAATGTCTCACACCTACATTCTCAATTATTATTATTGTTTCTTCTTGTATAGCGCTGCTTGTTTTACGTAGCGCTTTACAGAGACATTTTGCAGGCACAGGTCCCTGCCCCGTGGAGCTTACAATCTATGGTTTTGGTGCCCGAGGCACAGGGAGATAAAGTGACTTGCCCAAGGTCAGTGTCTTTACTCACTGAGCCGCTCCATCTCAAGGGTTAATTACAATGTGCACAAGTTCCCGTCTCCCAGTAAAATAAATGTAGATGCCCCGAGCACCTATTTTTGCCAGTCTGTTATAATGTTTCAATAACAATACAGGACATCCTGCTGTGAATGCTGCTCTGTTACCCAGAAAACACATCACTGCTGAATAATAAACAGAATGAGATCTTACCTTGAGTCTGGGGAATGTAGGGAGTCAGAAGCTTCGCCCGTTTCTTTTCATAACCCTTCTGGGTGATATCACCTAAAACCAACAATGAGACAAAATAAAGGTAAGCAAGGGAAATTAGTTTTGCCTTTCCAGCAAGGAAGGCATCTGTTTGTGCTACAGTGTATGCATTCACATGACCACATTACAGACACATTAGCTTGTCAAATCCATTCTGTGTATGATGCAAGTTTTTATCTGGAAATAATTGCAGAAGCAGTTTCATTATCCTTAATGCTTCAGCGGCACCACTATTACAGTAGCTCAAACATGATTGCTACCTAAAAAAATATATATATATTTTTCCACAAATGTTTTTTCTTACAAATAACCAAATGGTTTTAACATTTAAAAACACTAAACCTTTTTTTATGATAATCTTCTAAATTGTTTTAAGTAGACTATGGAGTAACATTGCAGACACTATGCAAATAATGTCAGACAAGAGCAGAGTTGTACCAGTCATTGCATAGAACATATATGATTCTTTGTTTGGAACAATAGTAGGCTCAGGACCTTTCCTCAGCTCACAGCATTCCAAATATTGTTGAATAAGCTTAACTTAAAGTGGAAAAGCAGGCAATGCTCAGAATGCAATTCCTCAGGGTCAATGCCTCTAACTTAAATGTTAAAAAAAAAAGCTAATTTGAAACCGCAATAGTGCAGCTGTGGACTAAAAATACAATATTTATAAATAATTATTCACAGGAATAACTTTTGTAGTGCAGGAAAAATGAACTAAAACTCATTTCATAATAATTATAACCACTGTATTCTCATGTTCAGTTATTTCATTGTAAAATAACCAAAGCAATTACAGCAGATACCTAGTTTTACACACTGTGCACCGTAGCGTTTCCTGTTTCCGGAGCTCGTTATCATTACAAAAACACAGATAAGTGGGTGGAATATGATTTCATTATAATTACGCATTAAGTGACTAGTCATCTTTACTTTCCCTTCCTTAACGGACAGGGCATGAAGATCAGCATTACAAGAGTCAGTCATTTGTTGCATGCAATTAGTAGCAATGTTTAGCCTTTAGAAAGATGCTAGCAGATGCAGGGGTGAACTAATGGTCATTGTCTCTGTACAGCAGGAACTAC
This sequence comes from Ascaphus truei, assembly GCF_040206685.1. Lineage (NCBI taxonomy): Eukaryota > Metazoa > Chordata > Amphibia > Anura > Ascaphidae > Ascaphus > Ascaphus truei. The sequence continues at coordinate 340,019,132 of NC_134485.1, forward strand.
TCGCTTAACTCTGCTCTGTGTTCCCTTCCCTCACGTATAATGTAATTTAAACGTTATTTGATTTTAATGCATCATTGTGTCTGTACTACTTATAATGCCGCGCGTACAGTGCCCGCGACGGAGATGCGACGCGTGACGCCACTTGTCGCCACTAGCGAAAGTTGTATTTCGCTTTGCGGCGGCGTTGCGGGCAACCAGGCCATTGATTGATTCAGGGGCTGTCACGAGGCGACAGCCCCTGAAAAATCAAATATTCCCGGCTGCAAAAAATCGCGTTGCCCCGTCGAGCTTACTATAAGCGCACGCAGCGGCGACAATGCATTTGTTTTCTGGCGACGTCCCCAGCACTATAAGCGCGGCCTTGGTTATAGCTCTGTGCCTATATAATTATCTCTTGGAAAATGTGGCAATTTTTAGTTGGTTAGACACAAAAAGCACAAATTTGCTACATTAGTAGGTCATTTTCGCGACACTGGTGCTTCCGTATTTCGTATTACTGGACAGCTTTAGTAATACATGGCACATTTTAAACATGGCCACTAAGAATAAAACTTTGCTTTAGATTGCAAAAGCGATCAAAGTGCGAAAGGGATCTTTCTCTATATCTACCTTTCGTGGATAACCAGCAGTTTCAGGGAGGCAAAGCAGACTAACCATTCACATATTGGGGTATCAAAGACATTATACACAAGTTATACAAATCTATTTATACATTCCAAGAGCTTACAGACCTACAGATATTATGCACATTAAATACTTGGGGCGCTTCCACAAGGGGAGACAAACCCCCTTAGGTGCACGTCTATCTAGGCCTAGTTTATACAATATCCACATTTTCCTTTTACAAATTGTATTAGGAAACCGTATCAACACCATCAAGGCTCATAGGGGGTTGTACAATTGGGCAAATGACTATCTAGAGCAGGGGTGCGTAAACTTTTTGTTCTGAGCCCCTGTCTGCTCTCCCCCACTGCTCACGCCCCCCTCCCCCCCTTACGTTGTATTCAGCATCATGTATAGGGTTTTGTAGGAGCTCAAATGCTATGTCCCTTCGTATCCATTCATATATGCAGAGGTAACCATACAGGGGAAATGTAATGATTAAGGATACAGTTCTTAAGTTTCAATGTCACATAAATAGACAAATTAATCCCTGAAGATGTAGGTGAGGATCTCATCCATTCACCCCAGACCGACTAGATGCGCATGCGCGGGTCTCTGGGGAGAGATGGGAGCAGAGTGCACCCGATACCCGTGACACAGCTAGTGTATTCACCATTCATTGGTTGACGGCACATGTACTGCACAGGGGGCGGTGTGTACTGATGCCTCCATTCCTTCCCCTTTATGCCAGATCCTACGCTGTGTTTTCAGGCATATCCCAGAGACCCGCGCATGCGCATCTAGTCGGTCTGGGGTGGGCCGTGCTTGTGGGACAGAACGCACATGACGGCGGCTTCCGTTGCCAAGCGGAGGGTGGCCGCCAAGCGTCCTGGTTACGCAGACAGCGCTCTGCCCCCTACGGACAGATGGACTCACGGGATTGGTGTAGCCAGTAACATGGTTGCATCATGGGTAAGATTTCGATTTTTGGCGCGAATCTCTCTGTCATTAGGTTGTGTATAAATTGTTTGTTGTTTCTATATCAGGTAACGCCTTGATAAAGTGCTAACAGCACGAAATGCGTAGGAGGGTTGTACTCTTCCACATTTTTTAATGCAGCTTGAATAAACATCATCATTTTTTATTGCCACATGACCTGTTCTTGAAACTGTGCACCACACACAACACTATTTCATATGCTTGGATTCAGCATCAAATAATGCTGCAGGGTCATGTGACCCCCACAATGGCACTTGATGCTGTGGGTCATGTGATGTCACGTGACCCCTCAGCATAATTTGACGCCATGTTGTCATGGCGACGCATCACACGAGCTGTCTGTATCAAGGTAAGCGAAATTGCAGTGGCCTAACGCGATCCCCCGGCATTTAATTTAAATGCCTTGGGGAAGAGCGCGGGGCCTTTGCAACCGCCGCGTCCCCCCAGAAAAATCCCAGTTTGCACACCCCTGGTCTAGAGATTACCTTGGAAGAAATACTAAACTATTTTTATGATTTCCTCAGCAGGATTCTATCAACAAGAAATGCATTACAAGATTGTCCATAGGGTTTACATCCAGATGGAGCAAAAGTAACATCGGATAGAAACTGTTTAAAATGTGCAACCCCTGAAGCAGGGCTCGATCATGGGATTGTGTCAAAAGAAGTGATTTTTGGAAATGTTTACGGAAGTTTTGCAAAAACAAACTAATTATAGAAATTCCATTATGACCAGAATTTGCAATCCTTGGCATAGTTGAAAAGGATAGTGATACACATTCTGAAAACGCAAAGTTCATTAAAATCCTAGCTGTGGTAGCAAGGAAAGTGATTCTCCAACAATGGATATACCACAAACCACCAACGGTTGATATGTGGAAATAAAAAATTAAAAATATCCCCCCTTCATTTATTTAGGTTAGAATGGTTTGAGTCCAGTATAGATCAAGAAAAACAAGTTGTCGAACGTTTAAAAAAAAAAATGGTAATCATTTCAATAACACTTTGCCTTTATCCATATTCCAATACACCTCCGATTTTGCCTCAAGAACTATTTGTCGAAACACACCAATAAATCTACATGATTAGCCAGGAACATCAAATAACAGAACAAGAAAGAAAGGGTTTAAATCAGCAATAGTAAGAGAGCAAGACACAATCAAATACAACCTTACACTTAAGTAAATGCACATATACTGCAAATGGAAGAATGGCGACAAGTGTTCGTTTTTATGGATGAGATGAATACACAATTACAGACAATCATGAAAGTAAGTGTTAAGGTTCAAATGTTATCAAATACAAGCTAAGAATCTACAGAATAGTGTGGATGAAATATGTAGAAGGTCTTTTATATCTAGAAGGTCTCTTATATGTGTAGTTTTATTTTTTATGTTTTATAAAACCTCTTTCAAATAGAAGCACAGAACATAAAAGAAGTGGGTAAAATATGGGGGGAAATACTTGTTAAATATAGACAAAGGGTTTTGGGTTGTGATTGTTAGCGCTAAACGAGCAGAATTATCATACTGTATGTATAGCTTTAGAATCATTATGTTATTATAGACATTCTCAAAATTCGGTAATATTATGTATGTAACTAAACTTTCCCAATAAAAAACGTAAACTTCAAAAATTGCCCATATGAAAGAATACCTAGAGGAATTATATCTCCCTAGGCTAACAATGGAAGACCTTAGGGCTCTAAATGCTAAAAGAACAGAATTTGGATTGATTCAACAGGTAAAGCCTTTGAAGGCCCCAGGTCCTGATTGCCTCTCAAATTTATATTACGAAAAATATTTCAAAAAACTATCTGTTCCTAGTATATCTTTTTAACAGCTTCCTGAAGGGGAGCAAATCATAGAACAAATGGCTACGGCCAATATTGTTGTTATCCATAAAGAGGGTAAAAACCCAACGTCTTGTAGTAGCTACAGGCCTATATCTCTGTTGAACACAGACAAAGATATATAGTGGCAAAGATATAGATATATTGGCTAACAAGGTAAGCTCAATTCTTTCTCGCTTGATCCATAACTATCAGGTATGCTTTACTAGTGAGCGACAGGTGTCAGTTAACATGCTGAAAATGATAAACATAATATACTATATCAACCATATAGATCCATAAGCTATTCTGTTGAGCCTAGATGCCAAAAAGGCATTCAACAGAATAAGTTGGAATTTTTAAAACAAGATGCTAGAGGTGTTTGGGTTTGCAGGCCTATACCTAAATGGAGTCCAAGTTTTATACAAATCTCCCTCAGCAACACTAAATCTGCCAGGTAATGATATAAGCCCAATTAAAAACGGGAACAGACAAGGCTGTCCCTTATCGTCGTTACTATTCGCCCTCACAATTGAACCATTTGCAGCAACAATACAGAGGCCCCCTAGCCATAGGTCGGAGGGGTCTCGTGACCGGGGGGGCTGGCATTCCCCTCGCTGGCCCGCCCCTGTATCTCCCTCCCCCACCCAGGGGAGGAGTTTCCAGGGGGCCTATGTAAGGCCTGGCTGGCGGGTAGCGCGACCTCTTCGTCTTTATTCGTACGTAACATGTGGGTACAGGGCGGGGGGAAAGGGGAACCGCCTGGCAGCCTCCCTGGTCAGGAGAATTCCAAATAAACAGGGTGTACTGATTACTATTAGAGAGGACACATACGCAATATCACTATTTACAGACGATGTAATACTAATTTACCATAGCTAATCCCCTTACATCCCTCCCTGATTTACAGCAAACACACTCAGAATGTAGCGCTCTCTCAGGCTATAATGTAATGCAGAAAATCAGAAATACTAAACCTAACACTCCCAGATAACGAGGTAAAGCTACCTAAGGTAACATCTAGCTATAGATGGAGAGAAACTAATTTGAAATACCTAGAAATATTTCTCACAAATAACTACCAATCCCTATATAAAAACAACTACCCAGCACTGTTAACACAAATTAGGAAGGACCTCCAAACCTGGACTAATTACTGTATCTCATGGTTTGGACGCATAATCTCTGTAGAAAGGAATATTCTACAGAGAATGCTATATTATTTCCAGACCCTCCCGATCCTAGCTAGCCAAATAAAAGATATTCTAAATAGAATGATGAACTTCATGGGGCAAAACAGGAAGCAAAGATCCATCCTTTTTGCTTCCAGAGATAAAGGAGGCCAAGCAGATGTTAAAAGATACTATTTAACAGGCCAACTAAGACAAATTACATGTTGGTACTCTGAAAATAAAAGATATGGATGGGTTAGAAAATATATTCAGCAACCCAATAAAGCTTACCAGTCCAACTTTGATGTGACAAAGTGCCCTCTCAGAAACCACAATTTGAAGCAGCAACCATTAAATTCACACAATCTCTGGCAACGCAACAATATGAAATTCCAGCTGGCCTCAACCCTGTAACAATTAATACCAATATTTGATAACCCAGAAATTTGGTCCACGATCATTCTTGGAGTGGAAGAATTAAGGAATCCTAATAGTGGGGGACATGATGGCAAAGGGGAAGATACTAAAATTTGAGAATCTATGCCTGAAATATAAACTTTAAAAAACAAAAAAACAAAACAGACTTATTCAAGTATATACAGGTTAGCTATTTTATAAAACACATCTCTCCTAAGGGAGTGTTCCCAGAAACCACAACATTCGAGAGTTTATGCAATAACAGGAAATATAATAAAAAACTGATAATCACCCTATACCGCGAACTGATCCCTGATACAGAGACGTACATACATAAATACATGGAACTGGGCTGGGGACTTGCAGGTGGAAATATCACACAAGAATTGTGAGGACATCTGGGAAAATGCAGCTAAAACATCTATCTGCAATACAAGAATAGAAAACGTAGAAAAACAATCTTGTATAGGTGCTATCTCACACCCAAAAGGCTGAAAAAGAAATACCCGGACCATGGACCAGTGCTGGAGAGGGTGCAGCCAAGTTGGGGATATGGTTCTGTCCAGCCATTCAGAAATATTGGACTATGGTTCAACGGTTAATTGAGGATACAGTAGATCCCTATGGACCCCACAGTTATGATCTTAGGTAAACCTATTGCGGAACTAAGTCCCCAAACACATAGATTAACATCACATAATTCAGCGGCCTGGAAGAAAGTTTGCCCCCATCAAGAAGAAAGGTTTACCAGAGAATAAATGAGGTCCAGGTTATGGAACAACTTAAGTCATTCTTAAGACATATGATCACGAGGTTCCATAAAACCTGAGAACCCTGGGAAAGTGGAGATTAAGGCTGCGCTTATAGTGCCGGCGACAGCGACGTTGTGTCAAAACAAATGCATTGCCGCCATCGCGGGCACTTACAGTAAGCGCGGCGCGCCGCCTTGGTCGCGATCGCTGTAAGTCATCTCCATTTGATTTTTCCAGCGACCGTAGCCTGACGTCGCCGGCACTGTAAGTGTAGCCTAATGCTGCAGAGTTACTTATAAGAGGGTAAATCAGGGAAGGTATGAGAAAGATACCAGGAACACACATTAAAATAAATTGTCTGAACCTCTTCCGTGACTTCCTTTCTTTGGCTTGTGCCTCCATTTGGAGGACTTCTTGGAACTAAAATAAAATAACTGATGAACTTGTAATAATTAAGACAATTTTTTTTAGGTCACCATGCGTCTCGGACAAAAAGCACGGTTCTGAAAGAGACAATCCCCACTACTCAAATAGGTTTTTTTATATGTACATTTTATTTAATTTCTGGACACTCAGAACCAACAGAGCAGGGAACTGAGAAAAACTGAATGAGCAGTAAGAGCTTCTAGTGTATATAACAAACACAGGTAACCGAAAAGTGTTAACCCAACTGGAATGGATTGACTAGTATACCAGTTGAGTAGAGACAAGTCAGATGGGGGTATGATATGGTGTATATGCCAACCTATATACACACAACACAGTTAATCTAAGGCTAAGGCCCCGCTTCCTCAGTCAGTGCGCCCGCACTGCAGACAGGCGGCGCGCTGACAGGCAATTGACAGTGATATGCGGTCTGTAGGGACCTGGGAGCCGGAGCGGGGTTGGGAGTGGTAAAACTTCGTGAAGATCGTGGTGCCGTGGTGCTGTCCACCCCCCCACCACCACCCCCACACACAAACATACACACAAACATACATACACACTCACATACTTTTCCCCCGCAGCTCCTTCCCTGCTCCCCTCCCAAGCCGCCTCCCATCTAGCTCCTTGCCTCCCCTCCTTCCCTCATTGGCTGACTGCCGCACCACGTGACGCGTCAGAGCTGCAAATCACTAGGAGCTTGCAGCATCGGCCGGCTGACGCGTCACAGCACGCAGTCAGCCAAGTAGTAAGCAGCCAGCGGGGACCTCCACACTACAGTTAAGGGGCTGGTGGTCCGCTGCCGCGCGGCCGCACGGGCCGCCAGAAGCAGCGGGACCCAGGCCTAACGATGTAAAACAAACTGTAACTCATTGATTGGTATACTAGTTGACAGTAGAGACAGATTGCATAGTGGAATTTCTATGTAAACCTATAAACCCAACACGGGTAACCCAAGGGTGCACAGGCAACAAAGGATGGTAACACAACCAGAACTGATTGGTATGTATAAATATGTAACCAACAGGTAACTTAGATGCAGGAAAAAAATGCGCACCAAATTGTGTTTAAAGTAGTGACACTTAAATAACAAAGTCTTGAAGAGACGTATAGATACAAAGTGGTAGTGTTCACAACAAAAAAGCGCACGAATGTTAAATTAATTACAAGTCAGTGACTGTGTCAACAATATACAAATAACCTTAAACAATAATGCGAGTCTGCTGCTGATCAGAATAGATGGCTCAACATCTTGGATGATATGTGGAAAAAAAAAAAAAAAGACAGCGCGCAACTCTCATAGCGTAAAATGTAAATTATATTGTGAAATATAAAAAGGGTGGTATTAGATGCACGTACAGAAATTCCAATGATTAAAACTGGGCATGTTTGGGGCACATGTTACCACTGCAGCATACAACTGGTCACAGTTCAGCAAGCCGTTGTCGTTGAAGTCGCAGCAAGGTATCAAAATCATCCTCCAAACTACAATTCCTCTCGAGACTCGAGGAATTGTAGTTTGGAGGTGGAATTCAATGTGCAATCCGATGACCTGTTTGAGAAATTTGTTCAGAGAGGTTATAGTCTGACTGTGCTGTCCACGGCACTGATTAAAGTTAGGGAGATGGACAGAAAGTCATTATTAACAAGCAAGATTAAAAACAGTGGTTCTAATGTATCTGCTACTGAGACTATTCAGGTCCCTTTTGTCACCAATTATAATTCAGATAGCTACCAAATACAGGCCATTATTAAAAAATACAAGAATATATTAATGACCCAGTTCTAGGACCCCGTTTGGATGCCAAACTGAGATTCATTTATAGGAAAGCCAAAAATGTTTTGGCTCAACAGGTAACTTGTCTGTGTTTGCCCTTTTCTCTCTCTCTGTCACGTCTCCCTATTTCTCTGACCCTCTGCAGTCTGTTCCTGTCTCTCTGCCCCTCTGATCCGTGTCTCTCTCAGTCCCTCCTCACTCTAACCCTACCAAATCCCAAACCACCAATCCATGAGAAACAATAAAACTATGAATAGGGGTGGGCATACAGGTATATGTTTGAAGAAATGTGTAAATATTTCATTAATTTGTCTTCAGAGTAAAGAATACAACTTTGCAAGAAATGCATGTTCATGGAGAATTGTATTAACTCAGTAAATACAATGCTGAAGGACCATAATACTATTGTGTCAACAGACCAGTGTAGGCTCTTTGTGTAGTGTTTTTCAACATGGGGTCGTAGGGTTCTCCGGGCTTCCCTGCAATTTGCAGGTCTTTTGAAAATTGTACCAAATACAGAAGAATTTACAATGCATCTGATCTCAGACGCGCTATTAGAGAGGGTTGGGGTTCTGCAGCATTTCACAATATAATTATAGGGTTCCTTAACCAAAAAAAAAAAAAAGGTTAAAAACACTGCTCTAGTGGCTGACTTTTTGTTTTTTTCAAGCCCACTTTCAAACTGTAGTTATAAAATCATAACCCAGTTTGAGCAGAGTTGCACATATATATATTTTTCGGTCAGTTGGAGAAAAAAAAAAAAAAAAAGGATCAATAGCTGATCACAGAAGAAAATGTGCCCGCCTATTCTTCCAGATCTACAATTAAATGAAGCTGCATTGATGAAAAATTCCAAACATCTGGTCAACTTAAAAAAAAAAAAAAAAAGAAGATGGCCCTCAACTATGGTTTCATTTACTAGATCAGGGGTGCGCAAACTTCTTCGGATGCACCCCCCCTTACCTTGAATGCGGCATAAAATTACGCCGTGTTGCTATGGTGACAGGCGTCAAATGACGCAGCGGCGTCATGTGATGTCACATGACCCGAGGCGTGATGACACCCGTCGCCATGGAGACACGTGGACGCGAGGCCTGGTAAGTGAATTTACAGAGGCCTCGTGCTGAATAGCGCAGAGCCTCTGTAACCGCTGCGCCCCCCTAAAATCTTTCACGCACCCCAGTTTGCGGCACCCCTGTACTAGATATCCACACAATATACAACATCCAGTCTCTAATCATGTCTCTGATAAACAGCATATTACCAGGATTAGCACAAGGGAAGCAGCAGCCTCCAGCAGCATGTCATTTTGGAGATTTACACCCCATAATACTTCATGCATCTCACTGTTGAAATTCAACTATGCCATTTATAACTTTGCAATGGGGACAAGTCTGCCCTGATGCACCTCAGTATGAACTAGTTAATAAGACCGCTGCCCACATAATACAGTACACCTCAAGGGCACCACTGCTGCCGATCTCTCTGATAAAACTGGAGAATGTCTTATTAGAGGAAACTGCTACTGTCAAAAGCTATCTGTAATGTACTTTACTCGGAAATAGCGCGTGAGTGACGGAGCGCATTGCATCGGGCCTGTTGCTGGAACGATCCGTGGCTTGTAGGATTTTTAGGACATGCGTGATGGTGAGGCGTGGCAGAGGTGGGGCTGTGACATCGCGTAAACGGTTTGCCCTCATTGGCTGAACTGCGCACGTGACCCAGCCATCGTGCGACCAAATCAAAAACATTTGTCGGCTGAAAAATCTGCTGCTCCGTCACGCTTCCTCGCGTGCGCCCTCTATGGACGCCCTCATAGAACCCCTGCATTTTGTTTGCATCACGCAGAGATTGGACACGGCCTTAATAGTGATGGGTGGGGGTGGGGAAGACACAGTATAGATGCGAGCGAGTGGAGTGAGAAACACGTACATACACAGGTGAGAAACAGCTAAAGAAACCAAGAGAGGAAGACAAAGACAAAAGCTACATGTATATATACAAACAATAAGACCCAGCTAAGGATAAAGTACAAGAGATTTGTTTATGAACCAACTATAGTGTCATGTTTTCCACTCCCTAAGCTTTGTGCGACTGCACAATAGTTTTTCCAGCTAAATATAAACTTTTAGCATTTTGCAGAGGTAGGTTTTAATGTCGTTCAGGAGACGGAGTACTGTATGTAGGTGGCATTCCCAGCATCTATTAATCCTTATTTCCCAATTTAATTGAATAGAAGTGAAAAAGATTACAACTCTGCACTAAATGTTCGAGACAACAACCTCAGTTTCTCGCATTACTATCATCTCTAGTTTGTTTATACACATCTCCAATCGTGCATTCTGCATCTCACAGAGCAAGAGACAAAACCAAAATACAATGGCAACAGAAGCACAATAAAGTTCAAATTATTATTATTATAAGACATGTAAACATTGCAAAAAAGTGTGCAAATTCCCCAACGAGATCACAGTTTATTTGGTACAGTATAAAACAACATGGAGACTGCATAGGTAAATGCATCAGGGGCTGCATATGTCTACCAAGTTAACAACAAAGTAAAATTGTCACCTTCATTCAGAAGACTTTGTAAAATTGCAAGCAAGGGCACTGAATGCGGTTACCCAGCTACCAGCAGTTAATATACAAAGATAGAGCAGCTTAAACATCATGCTTAATACTCTATAACTGCAGCCTGCTAATAAAATAGAAAAAATAGTCCATTTCTTATTTGACGTTTCCTGTTCTGTCAGGAAACAAAAAACCCTGGCATCTGAACATAAATACGGAAATCCTGCCAGAATGACTGGCTATAGATTGCAGTCACAGGAAGTGAACATGACAATAAGCCTTTAGCATCCCAAGAACAACATTGTCAGAGAATAAAGGTAATATTTAGGGCAAGCCGTTATTCTGGGGAATTTCTGGAATAAAGGCTTAATGTTCGCTCATTATCAATAAAACCAAACATTTAAAGGCAGGTAACTTTTTATTATTATTTATTTTTATTTGTCAACATATTTTTCAATTAAGAAGTACAATTTCTTCAGGTAAAAGGTCCATGTGGGTCCAAAGTTCTTGGCTGTCACATGACAAGGAGAACGTCATTATGAACGTGTGAGTAGAGCGCTGCTTTGTATCTCTGTCTTAGAGTAGACCTGCACTTTGAAGAAATTGCTCGTCTGCGTGGTGTTGGCTGCACAAGCAGGATCCTCCTCGCCTGAAACCGTTTCCCAGCACTTTGGAATTGTACAATAAGTAATTACAACAGAGGTGCAATTCAAAATAATTTAAAAATAAATAATTTTATATATTTTTTTTTTTCTTTCCCTTCTCAGTCAGAACAATGCAGCTATGTTTATTTTGTAATGTTAATAATAACTTTGTACAGCAAATAAAAATATCACTTATGAGCACATCCACACGTCTGACAGATCCACAAACCTTTCCCGATTATCTCTTAGCATACAATGATTCCACTGCAGCCAGGGATTCTGGGTAATGACATGCAAATGAGCACTCAGTGTGTTACTCTTTACTTCTTATCCATTTTAACCTGGACCCCTATAAGATTATACCTGCACTTATACACAGCTTTTCAGCACAGCTTGGGTTACAGAAGTGCATCGCCAGCAAACCTATCCACAGACCTTTTGGGTCTCTTCAGTGTAAGAATGGTGTATAACTTTGGAAGACTAAAGTACAAGAAGCAATCCCCCTACCTAACCACCCATATATTTTACAGGGTGGGAACCAGGGGTCGCCTGGCGCGAAACCACATTCATTTAAGCTGTATGGACGACCCCCCTCACACCACCTCCCAGTTCCCAAGATGCCAGTTAAAGCTGCAGTTCAGTCTTTTTTCTTTTTTTTTTTTTTAATTTATTTTTTTACTTCAATAGTTTTATGTGTGCAATCTCTAATTACCTAAAGAACTGTATAGCTGCCAGTCAATTCGTTCTCCATGTATTGATAGGTCGAAATTTGGTGACATAATTAGTGAAGGGATCTGTTTATATTCTGCTTGTCTGTCAGTGGAAGCTCATGAATATTCATGAGCACTGCTGCACTGACATGTGCTAGAGGGAGGGCAGGGCTGACAAAGGGGTGTGCCAGGACATGAAGGGGCAGTGCCTTAGTAAATGGCTGTTAAAATAGAATACAAGAAAATTGGTCTTTAAAAGTTGTTTTTTTAAAAACAGAAAATGCTAAAAGTATTTTTTCTTACTACAGAACTGATTTATTAAAAAAAAACACACATGCAGGATATTGACTGAACTGCAGCTTTAAGTTACAAGTCATCACTTCCTAGTGTCTACACGGGGTTTAAATGGCCATTCAATAGGCAACAACAGATGAATTTGAGGCTTCCAATTGGCTTATGTGATTTGAAAAGTCATTCTATTGCGGGCAGAGACACCGTTAACGTTACAGGCAAGTATCATGGAAACCGTGAGGTTCATGGAGGTAAAAAGAAGTTCAGCTCAGCAGGATCCCCTAGTTCCCAACCTATAATAAAATTAAGCAAATTAAAAAAACATATAGCAGGGGCTGCTGTCAGGAGCAATCCAGGCTGTATGCTCCCCTGTGGAGACCCCCTGCTTCAATCCTACAGTAAAAAGAAAAGGCTTGCATTTACTTTAAGGTGTTATAAAGGACATCACAGACCAAACATGGCTGTTTCCTGCCCTCAGAGAAAAAAATAATCATATTTCTCAAGTTTTGTACAGTTCATCTAGTGCAGGGGTGGACAACCTATTTTTCAATGTGGCGAATGAGAAGTGAAAATAGCCACACCATGTAAAAATTGAGTTATGTTGCGCATTCGAAAATGTAAAACACACACACTGTTTGAACAAGTTTATTCAAAACATGAACACTTTGACTACTCTGTTACAACTGCGTCAGATGCAAACGATGAAAATTGTTCAAATTGAAAATGTAAGACCATCATCATCTCATTCCCCCCCCCCCTCATCATGATCTCATTTCCTCTCCATCATATCATCTCATTTCCTCTCCATCATATCATCTCATTTCACCCCCCTCATCATCATCATCTCCTCCTCACCACCCTCATCCTCTCAATCCCCCCCATCATCATATCTCATTTCACCCCCCCTCATCATCATAGTTATTTCCCATCACCCCTCCCCCATCCCATCATCACCCCCATCATCATCATACCCCCTCCCCCCAATATCATTATCGCTCGAGCCAGCATTGTGTTGCTTCTTGCTTTGCCAGACAGCACCGGAACAGGAGTCTGTGGAGCGGTCGCCGCCGGGGTGTGTGCTCCGCCCCCGCTGTGCTCTCATTGGTTCTTCCACTCACCACTCGCCTCCCGGCCACCGTCCGCGGCCTGTCCCCTCAGCAGTAGGGCTGCCATCAGGCGCCGCTGCTGCCGCCGCATTCACACATGCCGCCGCACTCGCGCATGCCGGCATACTCGCGCATGCCACCGCACTCGCTTCCCATTTCCCATTACTGGCAAAGTACAATTCGCCACACTTTGGTTGCCAATTCGCCACAAGTGGCGAATGGTGACAGTGTTGCCCACCTCGGATCTAGTGTGCATGTAGATATATTAATATTTTACTACATTGTTCTAACTGATGATTTACATGTAGGATGCAGTTTACCTATACATTTACAGTTCCTTTAACACAGATCAGTGGATTCTTAAAACCTTAAAGAGAACAGGCTTTTGTTTTTTCCCTCCATTTTTAATTCATGTTAGACGTAATTCAAAGCATTTAGTCAGGGAGGCTTTATGTTGTTCTAGGAATAAAATGACAAGCAGAAGCAGGAATCCCCAACTAGATCACAATTTAAAAAAAAAAAAAGGAGAAAGAAATACATGAATCATTGTACAAAGTATAAGGAGTCAAGACCACATCATGGAAAAACCCACGCACTGGAGAAAACATCCTGGACACAAAGTCAAATACACAGGATGTGTGTTTAAATTCAACATCAAAATCATTTCTTGGGGAGACCTCCTGGTGATCGAATCATGGTGTCGTTTCAACCGGTCTTTTTTTTTTGTCACACAGAGCACTATTCATGTTTGTATTTGATGCTAAAAGCAGAGAGGTAGATAACAGACAAACAAGTAAGCAGCTTGAGCACTGATTCACAGCTAGTTGTGTATATTCTAGACTCGGCTGTAGTGTGACATTTTGTTCATCAAGACCGGTTAGGTTTGAACCCAATTCTACTTGCGAATTATGAAACAAACATTTAGCTGAAGTTTTCCCCCCTACCGCGAAAGGTCACAAAGTATAAACAATGCTCCAATTTTAATGATGGCCTCAATTTAAAGCAGCCGTCCAAGCTGCATTCACCCCCCCCCCCCCACCTTTTATATTTGCATCAATACAATCCACACAATGAAATGTAATTAGCTAAGTTGCCGATCGATCCGTTCTCCTGTGATCGATCAGGGAAGATTTGGCTCGGGAGTTCACTAATTGGCTGTCAGTGCAGCAGAAGAGGACTAAATATGCAAAGTTCTGTGGGGACGAGCATGTGACCAGGCAGTCACTAGATACAATTGGTGCACTGATAGAGAGAGGGCAGGACTCAAAAAGGGGAGTGCCAGAGCCTGTTTCAGAAGAGGAAGGGGATATGACTTTGTAAATGGTTGCCACAGGGGAAAAAATGCTTGTAACATTATAATACATTAAAAATGTCATTCCGAGTTGTTTTAAAATAAATAATAAAAGTTTTTTCTCATAGTACAGAACTGATTTTTTTTTTTTTTAAACACGTAGGATATTGCTTGGTCTGCAGCTTTAAGGCAGACAATAACCATTTACAATTTAAACCACTAATGTGATCAGCTGCAGCTCATCCACTATAATAAGACAGTAGACCCATAACTTGTTACACTAGTAAAAACATAACTGAATAAAGACTAGAACAGTGATTATTTTATATAGGTATTCATTGAAATAAATAAAGCTGTTTTTACTTACCCTTAATCAAGCCAAGTCTGAAACCCTTTTTGATGTTCTCGCCAATTTTAATTTATTTGGAATCACTTCACGCTTAATTATATAACACTTTTACATAGTCCGGTCTCTGGAGTTTCATGCATTTGAAGTGACATTTTACAGATACAAATCCAGTCTCACTCAATGTCAGCATCAATAACCTTATGGATTCCAAAGGCATCTCACCCAAATAAGAATGACTCGTTAAAAGATCATTGAAATTACATTTTTCTCATAACCCCCAAATTTTAAGATCATAACAGCAAGACATTTGTAATGTTTTATTTGGCCACACATTGTGAGGAGTCATAAAATTCACAAAATGTTAATTAGATGGATAAGGGGAGGAGTGGTAAGTAATGGAAATAAATTATCCAGAAAGGTAGGTAGGATGAAGCTGTGGACGTCACCTACGCATTGATCATATAAATAAGTAATATAAATAGAAATCTGTCTCCTCCAAGATATCCAGTTATAGGAAGTACTATAACATATGTACTATATGTCCCTTTGGAAGATAACGCTCCTGAAATATTCATTATTTCAGCTCTACCCTTGCTTGTGAGGGAAATCCAATAGCCAATGCAGATGGACTAAAGCAGGGGATTTTGAGAGAGGATATAGTAACGAATACATCTCCCTAATACTTTAATCATCCTTAAATGAGACTTATCTTTAAAAAAAATAATAATAATTTTTCGGTGTCAGCTGATCCAGAATGCGTTTCACAAATGATTGCTTCCTCAGGTGAGGAAGCAATCATTTGCGAAACGCGTTGTAGACCGTGTCGGCCTATCTAGAGCTCAAGACAACTACCAGGCAGCCACCGTAGCGGTATCACATGGTTCCCGATCAGCCGACGCCGCAGCTTGGAAGCCGGTCCGGAGTGGGGATTCCCCACAGACATCGGAGAAACGCTGTGTCATTGCGTCTCTGATGTTTGCCCTGTCAGGGACAACTAGCACTAACTAATATGTAATTGCAGAATAGTTTTTAATTTGTTTCATCAATAAACTTATTTTGTCACTATATCTCTGTGTGATTACCCACATTTGCGGGGTACATAACGTGACACATCTGTGGGAGGATTTCCTTTCGAGCCCTAACTGAGGGAGCCTCCCACATTTCGATTACCTCTACAAGACCCAGGAGAGACATAGGCTGACTGTCGGATATCCCAAAGATACCTTTTGGCGCCTGTTGACCTCACTGGGCCATATGAGTTGTGGCATTATCCATTTACAAAAACTTATACCACCATACCATCCTGGATTACAAACATTTTTGCACTATCAAAAGAATAGGTGATAGTGCGCAGCTAATACCTAGTAAAACACAACCTGTGAACAGTGCACAGTGAACAAAAACAATATTGTTGACCTTAAATGTGAGGATAACACTAGATGTGGGTCTGCAGCCTTTCTTGGGGGTGGCTCGACACCCCTGGAACTAGACAAAAAACAAAAGAACAGGGCGCACAACGCACATAGTGATGTAAAGTTTAAAAAGTGACTTTATGATTAAAAGTAAATAGTTCTGCGTACATCAAAGTGAAATAAACAAGCAGTTGGTTAATAGGTTTACCACACCAGGAGACAACCGGAGGCGACACTCTTCACTTGATCTCAGTAGGTGGTGGGTCAGCAAGCGTCTCGTCTGATATTCATTGCACACGTGTGAAATCCAGAGCTCTCCGTCTCAGGGTGGCAAGTGGGTCAGTCCTAAGGTAAAAATCCCGGAGCACAAGGCTCAAATCGGCATGTAACAGCCTCCGTCAGTGTCCACACGGCTTGAACGCCAGTCGCTTGCCGCTACTCCTCATGGGGCGCCTGGCGATTATGTCACAAATCGACCATCCACTTCCGGGAGGCGCTTGCTGGAACGCACAGCGTGCGGGCCGTGCTGGATACTCACAGCAACGTAGAGTACAGTGCACGTTGTAGCAAATGTGGAATCAGCAGCACTGACTTGCAAATAAAAACGGGGGAACATACACAGAGTGTGTTCTGGACGCACAGGGGTACAGAAATACGAGCGAAGACACCCTTCCAACACGTTTCGTAACACCAGGTTACTTCTTCAGGGAAGGAGGACGTGAATATTTATTTGTTTTACATTTTCTGTTGGGCCGAATTAAATCCTTAGCAGCACGCTCCTAGAGGGCACCACTATTAGGGTGTGAATAATATATTTAGCCATTCCATCTGCAACTGCTTATTTGAGCAGCTAGTGGGAGGCCAGTGGGAGGCCAGTCTCTCCTTTTCAAGGTATATAATCTCCCAGTAAGGTCCCAGCAAATTCACTTTTCACTCTACTTGCTTACATGTAAGTAGCTCCACTTTTATATACCAGTTTTTAACTGCACTAAGTTACATAAGTTTATGCTTAGTATATTAACCCCTTCGGGTACATTTCACAGAACATTTGTATGCATTTAGCATAGGGACCTGCTATTTAGACTTACCTTGACGTTGTTAGCAGGCTTGGCATTATTTGATCAAAGGATGTAACCAACAGTTTCCTTTGTCTTACAGATTTAGTTTGCACTATGTATATTTATTTCCCCATTTATTGCTATCCCAATGGGAGAAGCGCAGGGATGCACGTTCTGTTTTTTCACATATATATGGCCAATCCTTTCGCCAGCAGCGTGCTCCTTACATGGAGAAGCGCTGTGAATATATATTTATTTTACGATGGTTGAATAGTACCTTAATTTACAAGTAAAATGTGTGCTTTAACCTCTTCACCTCTGCATACATACATATATTTATCAAGTATTCGCTTGTAATTAAATGCAGATTCCCTAAAAATCAAAGTGAACAAAGGGCTGCACATTTTACTTTAATACTTGACATATGGATTAAAAGGATCAAGTACGGACAGTTGGCCTTAAACCAGAGCCTCTCACTTCAGTGTTTCCAGTCACAGAACAGCAATCCACCAATCCATGGTGAACCTCTTAAATCAGAGATTTGTGCTTTTTATTTATTCAAACAGATTTTAGCCACTTTCCTTTCTTAAAAAAAAAAAAAAACAATTTCCTAACCCAGTAAAAAAAAAAATACAAATCTAATGTCAAAATAAATAAATGTGTCAATCAGAATAATTGTAATATATTCTTAGCGAACATGTAGCAAAAGCCCCTCGTTCCTAATAAAGTGCTCATACAGCACATTTATTCCCCAAAACATACACCGTTGTGTCTTATTGCATGTTCTTCCAATTTAAGGGTATTACCGATCAGTTAATAAACACATTCCCTCCCAGGGTTTAAGCTCGCCTCTCCACACTTTCCAAGTGAGCAGGTCTTGCATGCAGCTGGTTGTGGCAGATCCAATGCGATCACTCTTCCTCTAATTATAGAGGTAACTAAGAATTTTAATCGGTTAGTGTTAAGACCTGCTAATGGTCATGCCTTGATGTGGCTAGCAGGCTTATAAAGCTTTGGCCAAAGGGTTTAACTAAATGACACTTTTTCAAGAGGATGTAGCTTTGGGCTTCTTTGTTTTTTGTTGTATTAACGATTAGTGTTGGCATTCATACAGTAGGCAAGTATGGTTAGTTACAAATACATATTTCACCCTAAATGTTACTTTTGAGGTCACAATGATCCTTTGTGCTAGGTCCCCTTCACCTTAGTAAGTATAAATTGGGGAGCAAAGGCGCAGATATAAAACAGACATGCTCATGGGAGAAGTGAAGGGACAAACTTTACAACCTGCTAAAGGTGCAGTCCAGAACTTGGTAATGCTTTATGTGCATTACTGTGAACTTCTCTAGAAGAAAAGTTTAAAGTTTTAAAACTGTTTTGACTCAAGCGATACTGAAAAGCTGTGTAATGCGGCATGGCACAAGCTTATAGGGGTTGTCTATATTAAAATGGATAAGAAGCAAAAAGGGACAGTGTGTGCTCATTTGCATGTCATCTCCCAGAATCCCTAACTGCATGGTATGCTAGGAGATAATGGTGAAAAGCAGAACTGCAGACTGATACATGTGAATGTGATCACAAGTGATATTTTTATTTGGTGTACAGTTTGTCACTTTTTTACCCCCCATAACTTATTTAATGTGTGGCTGAAAACTGTTTAATAATTCAACCATAGCCGCTGCCACATTGGAAATGCCCTCATTTAGTTGCACTCCATTCGGGCCATTCTCCAGTCGCTAACTTGTTATATACCAGCCGCAGTATTGTACTGCGGTGGGGTTTACCGGAGAAAGGATTGCACCAAACACTGGCAGCAGGAAGGTTCAGGCAGCTGCTTCTTCCCAGGGGCACAGGTAATGGATTTCATTTCCTGCAGCTCCAGGGAATGTAAATCGAGGGGAAACCGGTTGTGCCACTTGTTCCATGATAGGTTATAGTGGGGTTCAAAGCGAGGGACTGGGGTCTCCGCTGGCAGCGCTGGTACCCCTAATCTTATTCCATTCTTATGCATCCATTTAAAAAGACAAATAAGGTGTTACACTGCTAAATGCTTTAGCTATATTGCAACGCCAATACGCTGGTGACGCTGCATATTTAGAGGCTACACCTTTGTCATTTAGATGCACAACACGTTTGCTTATTAATACTACACTCAGATGGCTCATTTATAAGAGATTAGATGATTTCCACACGTGCAATCATTGTTGCATTTTTCCTTTCGGAAACGGTAGGAAACAGCAGGGGTCACTAGCACAGGTGAACGTAGCCATCTGCTCAATTAAAAACGGTTTTTTCAATCTAATCACACAAATACATTTCCACTGTGCGCACTGCATGTCATTCGCTTGTTTATTGGTTATTTTACCAGAGAATATTTTATATCAAAGATTATTGTTAATATGCGTTTATTGGTTCCATAGATCAAGATCAGGGATGGACAACTCCAGTCATCAAGGGTCACCAACAGGTCAGGTTTTCAGGATATCCCTGCTTCAGAACAGGTGGCTCAGTCTTTGACTGAGCCACATGTGCTGAAGCAGGGATATCCTGAAACCCCGACCTGTTGGTGGCCATTGAGGCCCCTGATCTAGCCCAACAGTGGCCAACTACATTTCCAGTGCCCTGCAGTGGAAAGACAATACAGTGTGTTAGAAAATAATAGTATGCAAGTATCCCAAACAGAGACAGCAATATTTAGACGGCTAAAGATATTTTGCACAAGCAGGAAATGCTTAGCGCTGCCACCGTGCAAAAAGCTAAACCAACAGCGCCACACTACAGCGGGAAAGGTTTCTAGCAATTTCACTACATTGGGTTGTATTATTTCCTCTTGCTACAATGAAATCATAACTGTACACATAGGTACAATAACTGAATTTTGTCTCACTAGTTACTTTCATATAAATAAATATGGTGTTCACATACATGATTCAGCTCAATATGGACCCAGGAAAACAAGGTCAGAGATCCTATGGCTTTACCTTGTGCCTGCCGGTCGGTACACAGCCATAATCGTACCGCAGCAGATGCTTAAAGGGAGTGAATCCGCTCATTTCAAGATGTTAAGTATTTCTAATATAAATATCTATGGCCTTCCCATTTATTACTACATTCTATACAGAAAAAGGTGCAAGAGAAACCTCTGCTAGAGACATTAAAGCTATTCTCCTGCATAAGCCAACACAGACACTACATATATTTATTTTTAATTTATGTTTGATTTAAGGAGCTTCCAATATGGATGCAAGCTAATTCACAGCCCTTTAAATGATGTATAGCTTTAGTTATATAGTGTCCACAACTGTACTCGGTGCTTTACCAGAGGCAAAATACATACAGGGAATTATAATTCAATAAGCACAGCAACAGACAGGAAAGGAAATCCCTGCAACGGAAATCTTACAATCTAAGTGGTATGTTGGGAGACTTAGAGACAGCAGGGAAGGGAGTAAGTGCAGTTGATAACAGTGCTTGGCAACAATGGTTGGTAAGGAGCGACTGTGGGATAGTACCCATGAGTCCAGGCTATTGGGATGCTTCGTTTAAGAGGTGAGTTTTCAGGTTTGACTTAAAGGTGGGGAGAGAAGGTGCTTGGCGTATACTGAGTGTGAGGGAGTTCCACAGGTAATGGGGCAGTGAGGGGGAAAAGGGTATAAGGTGGGAAAGAGTTGTAGAGGTGAAAGGGATGGAAAGGATACAGTTATGGGTAGAGAGCAGGGGCATAGTGACAGATCAAAGCTGATATGCAGGGAGGAGCAGATGAATGGAGAGCCTTGAAAGTAAGGAGGAGAACTTTATATGCAATCCAAAACATTATGGGAAGTCAGCAGCGGGATTTAAGGAGGAGATGAGCAGAAACGGTTTTGGGAGATCTGTTATTCTAGCAGTAGAATTTGGGCTAGATTGCAATGGAGAAAGTTGAGAGGCAGGAAGGCCTGTTAGCAGTATGTTACAATAATATTGTAGGACATACTTGAAAACGAGAGGTAACTCTCAATGTATTACTTCCTGGTAAAATATTTTATAAATAAATAAATAATCCAGATGGGAGAGAATAAGGGCATGCATATGGCACAGCACCCAAAACTCACCTCAGCAAACTTGAAACCCTCTACAACTCAATATGCCGCTTTGTCCTGCAATGCAATTACAACACACATCACTGCGAAATGATCAAAGAACTAGATTGGGCATCACTTGAGCCTAGGCGCAAAATTCATCTTTCCTGTCCTGCCTTCAAATACTTTCTGGGCAAGCTACCCGCCTATCTGAACAAGCTCCTCACCCCTACCACATGCAGCACTTATCATCTGAGATCTGACTCCAAAAGACTGTTCATGGTCCCATGGTTCAACAAAGTATCCGGCCTCTTTCTCATACCGTGCACCCCACAACTGAAAAAGTCTACCGGAGACTCTCACAGCCGCCACCAGTCTAAATTCTTTCAAAACTAAAGATGTCTCCATTTTAATCAGGTCTGTAACTGTTATATTTGTATAAGCTATATTATCTTTAACTGTGCATACAATGTCGTGTATATAATGTACTGTATAACCCTTTTCACTCATTGTAACTATGTATTTGTCATTATAACTCTGTGCCCAGGACATACTTGAAAACGAGAGGTAATTCTCAATGTATTTACTTCCTGGTAAAACATTTTTATAAATAAATACATGTATTAGAGTTTTAGAAGAAGATTGACAGAAGAAAGGGAGTATTTTGGCAAACTTACAGAGGAAGAAGCTGGAAACTTTAGCTATGCAGTGAAGGTGAATGGAGAAAGAAATGGAGAAATCAAATGTTACTCCAGGCAATGTGCTTCAGCGACAGGATAGATCAGGCCTGCGCAACTCGTAAAGTGAGAAGGGCCGAACTGCTCCAAGGAAAAAAAATTTGGGCCGCACGGGTAAAATCATCATCATCATCTCTCCTCCAGCACCTCTCATCATCCTCATATATCTCCCCCAGCACCTTTCATCATCATCCTCATATCTACCCCAGAATCTCTCACTATCAACCTGTGCGATCCTCCCCATATATCTCTCATACCCCCATCTCTCACCCTCACACATAATACTCCCCCTCCACATCAAACACACAATAACCCCCTGCACACCACACATCCCACCCCCCCCTGCACCTCACATCACTCTCCCCCCCTGCACCTCACATCCCTCTCCACCCCTGCACCTCACATCCCTCTCCCCCCTGCACCTCACATCCCTCTCCCCCCCTGCACCTCACATCCCTCTCCCCCACTGCACCTCACATCCCTCTCCCCCCCTGCACCTCACATCCTTCTCCCCCCTGCACCTCACACCCCCCTCCCCCCCCTGCACCTCACATCCCTCTCCCCCCCCTGCACCTCACATCCCTCTCCCCCCCTGCACCTCACATCCCTCTCCCCCCTGCACCTCACATCACACCCCCCCCTGCACCTCACATCAAACTCCCCCCCTGCACCTCACATCCCCCCCTGCACCTCACATCACACTCCCCCTGCACCTCACATCACTCTCCCCCTGCACCTCACATCACTCTCCCCCCCTGCACCTCACATCACTCTCCCCCCACTGCACCTCACATCACTCTCCCCCCCCTGCACCTCACATCACTCTCCCCCCTGCACCTCACATCACTCTCCCCCCCAACACCTCACATCACGCTCCCCCCCTGCACCTCACATCACTGTCCCCCCTGCACCTCACATCACTCTCCCCCCTGCACCTCACATCACCCACCATGCACTTCAAATCACCCCCCTTGCACCTCATATCACTTTCCCCCCCTGTATCACACCTCTCTCCCCCGCACCTCCAATGACCCCTCCCCCCTGCACCTCTGCGCCCCCTTGATCTACAGTATCGAAGGCAGCAGAGAGATCGAGCAGGATTAGTAGTGAAAAATGACCATGGAATTTTCCTTCATTTAGTTTACTGGCTACTTTAGGGAGCACAGTCTCTCGAGTGAGAAAGCCAAATTTGTAAAGGGTCCAGGAGGGCATGGGAATTAAGAAAGCTGATCATACAGAAAAGCGCAAGACGTTCTAGCAATTTGGAGGCAAACGACAGAAGGGATACAGGTCGGTAGTTAGTAAGGCACGTAGGGTCTATGGTGTTTTTGAGAATAGATGTGACCACTGCATGCTTAAATTTTGAAAGTTTTGAATTAACGCCAGTATTATTAGTGTAAAGGAGCACGGACAAAAAACTAAAATCCGTCCAGGGGTCTAATTAAGACTACCAGGTCTTTGACTCAGACATTTTTAACCTTATAACTATTCAATAATGGGAATTTACACAAGATTGCCATATTTACTCAAAAGCGCACACGTTATACATTTAAAACCTTAATCTTTTCAGCCACTGAATTACGACCATTCAAAAGTGTAAAGTTATTAGAGAGAGTAAAAGATACATTGAAGAATGAATTTAAAAAAAATATCTAATGTTCTGACAGACGGAAAAAAATGTATACTCAAATGAAAACAGCCATCAATAGTTTTGTGAAATTTTCCTTTGGGTTGGGTTAAAAATATAAGTTGACCAATTATGTCATTCACATGGTATGCAGACATTCCATTAAAACAAGCAGAGAGGCACATATTTGCTTTCTCATAACTAATCCCATCGCTGACACAGAAGCCTGCAACATCTGATGGTAACAGTGCAAGCACCTCTGATCCAAAACAGTCAGGACAGTAGTCTTCATTATGTTCAAATGTTATATTTGGCCCATGTAATTGGATGAGCGAGCAAAACGAAGACATCATGGTCCCAAGGTTCAACAAAATATCCGGCCGCTCCTCCTTCTCTTACCGCGCACCCCAACACTGGAACAACCTACCAGAGAGTCTCACATCCACCGCCAGTCTAAATTCTTTCAAAACTAAAGCTGTCTCACATTTTAATCTGGTCTGTAACTGTTACATACGCCTATAATATATATTATCTCTTACTGTGCATGCAATGTCTTGTATATAATGTATACCCTGTTAACCTATGTAACTATTTATTGTAACCATGTATTATTTGTCATCTTAACTCTATGCCCAGGACAAACTTGAACATGGGAGGTAACACTCAATGTATTACTTCCTCGTAAAACATTTGGTAAATAAATAAAATAAATAAAGACTTTGCGACCACTTTGGGTGTGTGTTTTTTTGTTCGTCTAGTCTCTCTCCGCGTCCCAAATGCCTTGAGCCGGAGGGTACCTTTCCACCATGCTTAGATCTGCCACAAGTTTCAAACAAATCGGTGCAGCCCCTTATCTTGGAGTTAATTTTTTGAAGTGATAAAAATGAAACGGTTCATCTCATCGAACAGATTATTGACAACATGTATTATTTTGCAACTTGTACTACATTTTCTGAGAATTTGCTCTTACAGTTTCAGAGAAATTATTTACAATGAAAAAATTAAATAAATTGGTAAACACTGTACAATAACAACCTGTATATTTACTTTGACATCCACAATGTAATTATAACGGTTCATCCATCACGGCCTTCTTCAGAATAATGAGTTTTGTATGTTATATATATATATATATATATATATATATATATATATATATATATATATATATATATATATATATATATATATATATATATATATATATATGCAAATACAACTGTATGCTCATCTGCATGTCTTAGGCAGGTCTGCAACCCCGCCTTTCCCCATTATCACCCAGCATACAGCACTTCCACTGCAGCAAGGGATTCTGGGAAATTACATGCAAATGAGTGCTCATATATATATATGATTATATATTCTTTCGGGCAGTTTGTTGCCAATGAGATCGTCATTTTTACATGGAAGTGTTTGGCAGTTTGTGATATTACATTAAACGTATTTCTTTTCAACGCGTAATAATGTGAGAGTTGAAGTCAGTATTTCTATTTACTTCAGACAGTGCTTGATTGCTGCGACAGACAATAGTCGGCCTTTTTGGACAACGTTGTTGCCGGTGCGCCATCTCTCAGGGTAAACGCGGCTTATTTATGGGCTTGTATAATACCACACAATAACATGAGAATTAAATTGGCCAGACATTATGGTTTTTAACTGAAGTTTGAGAATACTTGGACAATTTGATGACAAAATCCACAAATCTTTGTCCTATTAAGTTTAATCGCTTATCCCAAAATGCAGTATAAAATATTGTTTTTCTATTAACTATGACAACAAACATGCAAGTTTTCATTGCCATTATATATAGCAAAGGTATAAAACACCTAGCCCCACATTTTATATAACTAGCCAGAATTACATCTAGTTCAAAAGCACACACATGTATATTTTAGTTCTATACACGCATGATCAAATATTATGTTTTCCATTTAAGCTCCCCAAGAGCACTCCAGTACTTTATACCCTTTACTGTGTTTTTGTGAATCACCCCTCCCCCCCCCCCCCCGAAATGTACTTGTGTTTCTAGAATGTATTATGAAGCTGCATCATGATGAGCTTCTGGGTTAATATAACCAATGGAAACCTAACCATTATCTGGGCAGACCTTCAACAGGAGTAGACTTCAAAACTGTGACCAACTGGATACTTTTTCCTACTTATTTATCTGCATTTTTCGAGGAGAAAAAAAAATTCAAAATCTATTGAGTCTCAAACCTAGTAGGAGACGAGATATTACACTTATTTTTACCTTACGGTTTATATAACGGTCAGTGATACCATGCTTGACGGCACCCTGCCCCGCCGGGTCAAATCTACTAATGAGGAGGTAAAGGTTCAACTCAACGAAACAGTGTAAAATTCCTATTTACGGATGTCAAGATCAAAATGTCACCGAATGAATTTGCCGAACGTGTATTCGTAGTAATGAATTCACTCTACAATACATATTTCTACAAATATTAGTTATGTGTGTGGTGGTCAGCAATTTATTTCCAACTACCTGGCAATTATTATGGTTTTGTTAGCAGAGCAATGATGTTTCTAGTCCCCTAGGAAACAAAGGGATAAACTATAACCAATAACAAAAGCACAGGTGTAAGGCCTTCCCCATTTTGAAGGTCAAACGGAAGTGTGAACAATAAAACATATGGAATATTCAATAGACGGGGAACTATAATCTTGTATGGTTTAGAACAGGGAACCAATGTTTATTTCAGAGATCTTTTCATGGTCGGGCAGTCCCACACAGCAGAGAAAAGTTAAGGGGGGAAAAATGAACCAACTTATCAATGTCATTGGCTTCCTTAAAAAGATTGAAACACTTAGCAAAACCTTTCATTACCAGGTTCCCTGTTTTTATTTCGATATGACCATGTGTACCTGTAGTTCCGCTTCGCCTTTACCTATTTGACAAAAGATCATATCAGAATGACTTTGCACAAAACCAACCAAAAAGTGGTACAGTAGTTAACAATTTATGTGTAGAGAAAAGGGGCGTTATTAATTTAACTGTGATAGTGCTGACCAGAGTATTATCGCACGGAAACACCCACTTAACATAATATATATCATACTTGTCTAGTATTTCCAAGGCAATATTTCTATGTAGGATCGAACCCTAAAGAAAAAGGTCTGTGTTAAACACTAGTCCCTTCTTCGGGACATTTTGAGTTAAATGCAGGTGATTAGAACCTTAAAAAAATAAAAACCCCAGACAAGTATAAGAATTGTAAGTAACGTTTACATGCAAAGAAAATTTTTGGAGGGCTTCTACAATCTTTACCAATTTAGATTATTCATTAAGCGGTGATACTGTTAATCAGGGCACACGATTGTTGCCATTGGGACTGCCGCTTTAAGTGCATTATTTTGTAACTCCATTATACATTACTAAGCGAGACGACACCATTAATAATTACATTGACAGAAAACAACAGCTGTCAAGGGATTATATTTTCTTAGCGCACAAAATGTATACTATTTATAACCGAAAATGACTGGTGCTGCACAGATTTGGTTTTCCTGATACAATTAAAACCTGACAGCAGCCAACTGGATCAGTGAGAGAGTAAGCCTATAAGTGGGAGATAACATACATTTACCGAGCCAGGACATTGCGGGGCAGAAATGGCACGGAGTAAGTAGTGCCATTGTATGCAGTAGTTCTGTTTTTTTTTTTTTTTTTTTTTTCCAAACGTTTTTTATTAGGCATAGTTATTTTCACATACATTGAGTTACTTTACATTTCTGGCCTAAAACATATAGGTTTTCCTTGTTCAATTAGGGGGGGGGGGGGCACACTCGGCCACTTTATGGTCCAGGAGGTGTGGAGAAAGAGAGAAAAAGTATGATGAAAAAGAGGGGGGGGGGGGAGATAGGGAGGGAGGGATGGGGGGGAGGGTTCATCCCTCCCCTAGTTTGGCCGCGCTTCTTCTGATCTCCCCTACGACCACATTTGTCGTTTTTATGGTTCAATGAGTTTTATTCTGATTCGAACTATTGGATTATCCAGGCTTCCCAGACTTTATAGAACCCTTCAGTTGATCGTTTTAGGAAAGCCGTAAATTTCTCTATCCTCATTACTTCGTTAAGTCTATGTTTCACCTGTTGTTTTGTGGGGGGCGCGGTCTTCTTCCAAGAAGAGCATCTTGCTGCTGTTAAGATAAAGGAGATTCATTTCCATACTGGGCGATCGAGCTCTCTATCGGTCTGCCCAGAATGAAGGTCAGTGGCTCAATAGGAATTGTGAGACCTGTGGTCTCTTTTATTAAATCTTGTATTATAAGCCAGTATTTTTGGATCTCCGGACATAGCCACCAGATATGGGCCATGTAGTTCTGATTTTCTTACTGCATTAGTGGGATATCCCCTACAAATGATCATGGATGTTTATAGTCACATTTACTCCATTCATTTAAATGTTTCTATTATTTTAATGATCTAGTTCCCTAATCTAGAAAAGTGAGTATTTTAGTCTGGTGGACTTTAACCCAGCCAGGGTATTATTGGCCAGTAATGCCCTGTTCTGAGGGGATTATTACTATTATAGGCTAAATGCAGGCTTTTTTTATTTATTTTTTTACATTTTTCATTAAAAAAAGTGGACACTTTTGTAGTCGTATTGATTTGTATTTGATGATCGGCAACATTCTTTTGCTTTTAGTGCACGTGTTTATTAAAATGAAATTGTACATACTCACAGCCTCCCTCTACACACATACACACATACACACATACACACATACACACTCTGCAGCCCTCCCCCCCTCCTCTACACCCACAAAACACACATAGCAGCCGCCCCTCCCCACTACACCCACAAACACTGCAGCCTACCTGTAAACCCACAAAACTGCAGACACCAACTAAACACAATCTGCAGCCCTCCTCCACCCCCTACATCTACTGAACACACACACACACACACACACACACACACACACACACACACACACACACACACACACACACACACACACACACACACACTCTGCAGGTCCCCCCTACACCCACAAAACTGTACATAGAAGTTGGCAGGCACAAGTCCCTGCCCCATGGAGCTTACAATCTATGTTTTTGGTGCCTTAGGGCTGGGACCCGCTGCGCCCGGCGGCCGCGTGAGCGTTCCCCACCAGCAGGGGAATCCTCCCGAGCCGGTCCCAGTCCCCCCTCGCTGCACGGCTCACTACGCGCTGTGACGCGTCAGCCGCCAGGGGATGCAAGAAAACTGTGATCCCGAGCGGTGACGCGTCACATGGTGCGCTGATGAGCCAATCAGCGGCGGGGGCGAGAGCGGGAGCTGTAATCAGGCAGCTTCCTACACAAGGTAGGGGTGTGTGTGTGTGTGTGTCGTTTCTGGCAGAAAGGGGAGGGAGCTGCTTACCATACAGCAGCCGCTCCCTCCTGCAGCCCAAGCCCGTGGAGGGAGGGGGGGGGGGGGAGTAGCGGGTCCCTCCGCTCAAACCACACACCCCCTCCCACTCCGCCCCCCCTCCCACTCTCTACAGACCGCATTTGAAGCCGGGTAAATTTGATTTTTGAGAGACAGTCTCCACATTTGACTGTCTCTAAACCAATCAGAGAGCGCTGCTCGTCCCCTTCATTACGTCACTGGCCTTGTCACCAGCAACGTCGCTTAAAACCAAATTAAAACTTTCGCTAATGGCGACGTCATCGGTCGTGTCGCCAGCACTATAATCGCGGCCTAAAGCATGTGACATTAAAATGAGTAGGTCCTGCAATGAATGTGTCAAGCTAGCAGGTCTGATAATGCTGGACACAGTGGCGGATTTCCCATTAGGCCTAGGGCAGCAAAAATGTTCGCCCCCGTACACTTTTGCAGCTCTCTGTGGCATATAGGGCCTGATGGAAAGTCACTTGGCTGCTGCGGCCGGCTCCTTACCTGCCAGCCTCCTTCTGAACTGCAGCGTCAAATGACGCCGCTGACGTCACCAACGTAACGTCCCAAGGCAACACCGTGCAACATCACATTGGTGACGTGGTTCAGAAAGAGATGGGGGATGGCAGCAAGGAGGCGGCCGCAACAGCTAAGTGCCTAGGGGTGGCGCCACTGGCTGGAGATTATGTTTCAACTGCACATTTCTAGTCGGATGACCCACAACACAAACTTCTGAATGCAATTGAAGTTGTTACCTTGTCTAAAATAAAACTTTGACATAAATACATCATATGAAAAATAGGACAATCACAGGTATTTCCTTGGTGTTTAAAAAGTAAAATAAAAAACCCTCAAAACCTGCTGACTTAGGAACAATTTTAGTTTCACGGATTTCGAAAGAATCAGGGAAACTGTATGGTTATTTCATCTCCCACAATCCCCTGCTCCTCATTCTTGTTTGTTTGCTCTACCACTCAAATGTGGGCAGTGGAACAATCAATATGGAAGCAAAGCTTCCTCTGATTCTATCATGTTGTTCTACCCCAGCCAAGAAAAATACCCAGAGCATTAGAAGGGGCCTGCTGAATTGTGGGGGTATACACATTAAAAAAAATACTGATTTTGTAAAGGATTTGCACCTGTAACCTACAGTATAACTATTTCCATAATTCCAAGTGTCTAACAGTTTCTCTTTGTTTATTCTTTTACCGCCTGTGTGTTTTCCTCTTTTACAATTATTTTTGGCTTTTCCTTTCACCTTCCGTCACTGGGAAATTGTAGTAGTTTTCTATTGATAATTTACTTTTCCAAAAGCACATTTTTATGTCGATGTTTTAATAAACAAATGGGATATTATAACAAGGAAAAGCTTTGTAAATAAAAAGTTGTGTTAATTCTAAACACACTCCAGACACTGATAGCATGAGTTAATGTCAGGTTTTTTTTAAGTCATTACTCCAAAAAGGAACAAACAAGACAAATATGTAATCAAACCCATGATCATGCAGAGGTTGGTATATAGCAAAGCTTGCAGGTGAATGAAATGTATTTTATGTGCTAATGTACAAAATCTCGCATGAGAGACCATACACAAGCAGCCTATTGTGTAAGATACAGATTCTAATAACTCTAGATACTGGGAATCCATTTAAAGAACTACAATTTACTTTAAATACTTTGAATACATTAAACTATTTCAATTGAAGTCTCAGTGGAGCAGAGCACATTGTCATTTGCTGAAACTATCTTGCTTTAGAGTGATGTCTCTTAGTTCTGTGAAGGGTCTCTATGTACGTTAAAATTAAGCTGGCTGATGAAACAAAGCACTTGATTTTTTTATGTTGCAAAAGCTAAAGCACCTTTATTCATTATGATGTTCCCCGTGCTATCACTGGCCTTATGCGACAAACACAGTGCAATTATGAACACTGGCACTTTAAAAATTGCCTAAAGCCAATACCCTAAAAAAACATTTCACAACAACGTTTTGATGTCTCATGTCTCGACAGGGATAATACCACGGAAGTCCTTTAGTTTAGTACATGCAATATCTCTGTGTTTATGTGAACAGTAACCACTTATTGTATTCTATAACATGATTCATTATGTAGATAGAGTTTGGACAACACAGATACTGTATGCATTGCTATAAACAAAAAATACACCAGTCTGGGACGAATTGAAAATTAGGGGGGGGGACGATTCCGGGGGGGGGATGGGGTGTCTGTATGGATAATTGGGGTAGAGGGTTTACCATTTAATCCCTTACCTAGCCCCATTTCTAATATTCAGTGATCGGTTCAAGTAGACAAATGACACGTTTTTATCAAATGTTAACCCTAAATACCTTCCAAATCACTTATGTTCTTAACATTCCTTCAAAAAGTGACATCTTTTGCCTATGGAACAGATAATTATTGCGATAAATCCCGGAATCACAATACATTTTTTAATATAGTTGTTGTGAGAAATGTTTTTGTCATTGCCCAACCACACTTAAGAAAGGATAGCACATTTGTGTTATTGATTATCTGGACTCATCACCACCCAGTCAACAGGAAACCAATAAAAGGCAGCTACATATTCACACCAGCATTCCTCGTCATGCTACGGGCGACATAATCCAGGGGTGTGCAAAGTGGGGGGCGCGGCACTTAGAGGTCCCGCTCTCTAACCCCAAACCATTTCAATTAAATGCTGGGGGACCGCGTGAGGTAAGCTCCCTTACATTGTCTCCGACCGCTTCAAGCGTCACGTCGCCATGGCAACGCGGCGTCACATGACCTCGCGGCGTCATTTGACGGAGACCAGGTAAGGGGGTGTGGGGGAGCGAGCAGGGGAAAAAGTTTGCGCACCCCTGACAATCTATACACCAGACAAAAGCTCTACCATGTGTTATCTGTGAGTCAGCGCGCGCGCGCGCACTGCAGAGAAATACAATGAGTCACTAAACATTAAGCAAACACTTAACTACAGACAAGGTTCAGTTACCCATATCAACACTTTTTGTTAAAAATAACTAACAAGGAATGACGCATCTTTAACCCTGGCCCTGCTGGAGAGCCCGGCTGTACAATGCTTCCAAGGCCATTGGGGTCAACGACCACATGAGAAACCAGCATGAGCTCATCTGTTGCACTCATACAATGAGATTGCTATTATCATGTGTGGCTGCGAGGGATAAGAACACTGCGTCTCTTATTGTCCAGCAAACGTTCCATAAACAGTGGAAATATTCAGGCAGAGTGTCTCACACAATAACATCACAGACTAAAGCTAAAATACAATTCATTTCCAGTGGCACAGATAGGGGCTTCAAAACAGACGTTAACATTTTCAAAGTAAATTAAGAGTAATAATTTATACGAATATATGTTGTGGCATATATGTATGTTTTTCTTTTTTACGAACCCTTAATTGTAATGATATAGAATATTTGTATTCTTGTATGGCACGGATTGTGTACGTGGCGCTGTACGCAGAATTTGTAGGCACAAGGACTCCCTGCTCCATAGCACTTAAAATCTAATGTTGGTGCCGTTCTATAGTGTGTGTGCGCCCGTGCGTGCACGTGACACACACTTTGTGTGTATAAAGTCCGTGCCACAGGCTGGAAAGGTAGTGTGTGTGTTTGTGTGTGTGTGTGTGTGTGTGTGTGTGTGTGTGTATGTGAGTGTGTGTTACAAATACGTTTTAAATAAATATGTTAATAAATTATTTATTAACATTGTACATAGATACACACATACACACATACACACATACACACATACACACGTCAGCGGCAGTAGCGACGCAAATTCTTTATTTTACTTATCTTCTCCTGTCGGCCGGTTCCACGCACACTGCTGTGCGGCACCATTATAGAAAGGCTGACTAACCTCAGCCAACTAAAACTGCCGCGCGCATGACGTAGCAAGCGCGCGCACTATAGAACAGCCCTTTGGCATACGGAGATTGAAGGTTTCCCTGCATACACATGGACAGCAGACAGTGGGATTTAAACTGGGCACAGCCACTTCAAAAGCAGGGACATGACCACTTAATTATTCCTCCAGCCCCAGAGGGGTATGCTCAATTAAACCACAAAACAAGAAACGTTTATTCAACTAAATGTAATTTTCTTATGTAAACAAATTAACCTCATGGCAAGAAGTTCCCTCTTGTTGTCTTGAGAGGGGGGAGAAGGGGAGGAGAGGGGATGGGGGGGGAGAAGAGGGGGTTGGGGAGGGGGGGGGGGAGGGGGGAAGAGCAGAGCTTTTCAACTTTTCAAAAAGAGCCTAACTTTTGCCTGCAAAACAATTGGAGGAAAAACGGAGCACCATCCAGGGTAAAAAAAAAACAGATCCAGAGGGGGCTCACTCATAAAAAATAATCAGGCTTTAATAGATCATACAAAAATAATTTCATCACACTGCTGATGCTGCCTCTCTAGAGATTATTTTTGTATGATCTATTAAAGCCTGTTTTTTTTTTTTTAAGAGTGAGCCTCCTCTGGATCTGTTTTTTTACCCTGGATGGTGCTGTTTTTCCTCCGTTTGTTTTGCTGTTCTATCTACATGAATGCACATCATTGGACCTTCCAAGGACTTACCTGATATCTACCAAAGTGAGTTTTTCTTATGCATCTACTAACGTTATAAATATAATGGGTGGGAGATTTTCTTGTGTGTCAGTATTTGCTTTTTCTGTATACCGACCGGATACACTAGTCTCCCCATACCTGCTACTCACATGGTATACCTATATTATGGAGGTGCCCTAAACTTTTAATATACTAACTAAGCATTATTTCCTGGATGGATGTCTGTCTGGAAGCACCAGATCTCTTCTACTGTAACTTTTGCCTGCAGCTGTTAACCTCCTGTATTCTCCGCCCTCATGATAACATTATCAGATTCAAGTACACCCTCCATGTCAGAGGTCAATGGAAAGCAACATTTGCTGTCACTACAATGTATTCACCAACACTTAGGCTGAGGCCCCACTGCACGCCCGCCTTGCGACCTGGCGGCGCGTGCAGAGCGCTATACCGCGATCTGCATGCGGTGTTCTGAGGCGTGGCCAAAAAAGGGCTGTGTGGGCGCAGCCATGACAAGGGGGCGAGGCCACGACGCCGGCCAAACTAAAAAAACAAACAGAAAAACCATGCCTACACACACACACACGGAGCCCAGCAGACTTCTCCCCCCCCTCGCCACTTTGAGTGGCTCCCTGCCACACCACGTGACGCGTCGCCGCTCGGGATCACAAACTGGCTGTAGCCCCTGCCGGCTTACGCATCACAGTGCGCAGTGAGCCTGGGAGCGCAGAAGACCGGGGACAGCCAGGGAGTGGGTGAGAGGCGCACGCAGGGCCGCATGCACCGCGGACCTAGCTGTAGGGCCATATTGCTCATTTGAATGTAATTTCCCAGAATCCTTAGTTGCAGTGGAAGCATTGTATGCTAGATGATGAAAAGCAGGGATGCAGGCTTGTCTCATGTTCAACTTTTGCGAAAAATATGTTCAACTGTGAAAAATATAATTGGCAAAAAAAAAAAGAGTAATTGTAACGTGGAATAAACAGGAACGCAAAGCCACACAAATGGTATAACCCTTATCTTCCACCTTGCTTTTACATACAGTGCTTATTTGCACATCACAGCTATCACCCGAAACACGGGAAACTAGTTGTTTTCCAGCGTGCCCTTGACATTAGATGGCAGACACCTATGATTTGAAAAAGTGTCCCTAAACATGACCAAAAAGCATTGTACGGGTCACCAGTGTCAGCCCTTGTGATGTACCGTGATCATTAGGACACCATATGGGAGAATCAGTAGAGATGTGCACATTTTTTGCCGACATTCAAATTCACCGTCAATGTGACATTTCTTCTCAACCGCGGAGATTCAAGTGTATGCAAAACGGCCGTCCGCCACCGCACTTTCGATTCGTTTGCAAATATCATGACATTTGATTTGCCCAAATGTTCCAGGGGGCCAAGTGTAAGCGACGTTGGTGGGAGGGTTAATCACCTGAATTGTGAGGGTCAAAACTGCCCTCGGAGCTCATACTGCGAATCGCCTGCTGCTAGAAAAAATGTAACACATTTGCAACTGGAATTCTGACATTCGTTCATCTCTAATAATCCGGCACAGTACTCGGCAAATGCAGACATATGCCACAATTACAAACTTTACACAGTCTTTACAATGACATACTCGCAACCAATTTCACAAATAGAAGATACAGGACACAGTGAATTCTAAGGGAACCACACATGTAGTTTTGCCAGATCTTTCTAATGCACATATTTTTTAATGGATATTCAAGGCCGAGCCTCACTCTACTACAGTGAGCAAGGAATTAGATATGTAAACTGTTTTTGATACAATGTAAAACTGGTATTTCTTGTTTTAAATTATTCTAAACGGAAAGCGGACTAATGTTTGTAATTGTACAATCACCTCACTTCTCGGCTATTTGAATGTACACAGATACACGCCTGTGCATCCTGGAGTTTGAGGCTGTTGGAGCCCAGCCCAAACTACTACCTTAAAATGACATCAGTAACCGCTAAAACATTAAAAAAAAAAAAAAATTACTAATTAATTAAATGACCACATTATCTAATCATGAACAACCTTCTCAAACCCTTCAGTTTTAACCTGGTGTTATCTGGTTTTGAAGGGTTTAAAAATGAACTACAATATCCTATGTTGGGGAAGACCTCACATTTAAGGTTTTAAAGATGTTGCTTCACGTAGCAAAATGCACAGGGAGGTCATTTTACAAACACAATGCGATTAAATAGTACTGAATATGTACTGCAGTCACTCAGTCACACAGCCAACATTTGCTTGGAACGGGGCCTGTGCTGGAATCCTCAAACAGCCATGACACACAATGTTGTGTTCACAGACAGCACAGCGTTTGACAGAAGAATACCTACAAGGTGGGCAATTTATGTACGTGAATGACAAAACAACATTGTCAACAATTCAGCAGTGTCATTGGTTTTCATAAAACAGATGAAATCAGGCTTCAAACCCAAGATGTGGCTTCTCTAGGAAATAGAGAACGTTTCATTGACATTGGGGGTCGCAGCTGAAAAGAAACTCTTTTTCTTAAATCATAAATACATTTGTTTAGTGGAGCCAAATTGCCAAGTGTTTTACAAGAGCTTATTTGTGTGAGCCAATTGGTGGTGTCCCTTTTAGGTCAGGCAAGATTCAGATTTCACTAAACAAATAATGAACTAATTAATAATTCACTAAACAAACAATTCAACTCAGGAGACATACACGTCTTTTTTTCAAGCACACCTTTTATGTTGCGATGTCAGCGTGAACAAAAGACATCTGCGTGGAGATAAGGCCGCACTTTCGGACTTGGAACAGTATTTTCAAATAAAATACACAGAGGGAGTGAACTAAAGGCAGCAACATATTTAATCAGTCAAATGTAGGCGACCATTTCTAAGTAAATCACACAAATACATGTATTTTGATGTATTCATTCAACTTAACCCTTCGTAGTGTTTTTGCAATTGTTACCTAATCTTTTGTGATAAGACGGATGCATATACGGGTAAACTGCAGATCCAGACATTTTCCCTTTTGTGGTTTTGTTTGGCTAATGATGGAAGCAGGATTAGTTGGAAGAGTAACTGTGGAGGAACAGTTCTTAGATAACACTGTGTAATCAAACCGACATGAAAACAGAAATATATTCTGATTCCCACAAAATGTGAACATGTTACTTTAAAGATGATTTCATCTTTTCAAGAAATCAGATAACAGTGATAGGTTGTTTAAAAACTTAACTTTATGAATTAGGCCTCGGCCATGTTACTTGCTTGCTGGCGGAAGCGCGCTGACACGCGCTCCCGCTCAGCACTGAGCCCCTACAGCCGCAATTAGAGCGGCTTTAGTAGGGGCTCACCTGCGCTTCCGCGTGCTTGCGGAAGCGCAGGTCTTAGGGGAATTAAAAATTCCCCCGCTTGCCGGCGAGACAGGCCGGTCACGTGAGCGGTTCGCTCAATGAGGGCGAACCAGCTCTGTGACATCACTGGCCCGCCCCCGGCCAGTGACGCGCCCGCCCCCAGCCCACCCCCTGAAGGCCCGCTGATGGCGCGTGCGGTAAGCAACCGCAAGGCCAGGGAAAGCACCCGCTTTCCCTGAGCCTCAGCGAGCCTCAGCGAGCAAGTAGGGAGCATGGACTCAGCCTTAGGGTGA
The DNA here is from genome assembly GCF_040206685.1 of Ascaphus truei. Lineage (NCBI taxonomy): Eukaryota > Metazoa > Chordata > Amphibia > Anura > Ascaphidae > Ascaphus > Ascaphus truei. The sequence continues at coordinate 340,056,581 of NC_134485.1, forward strand.
AGATGGTGCCATCCCATTAAAAGCAATAAACAAAAAAGTGTGATCAAGCGTGCAGCCAGAAAATATTAAAAGAACTGTAGAAGTTTCTCTAAATATAAAGATAATAAAGCATACAATGGAACCATTGACAATCTTTACTGTCAAGTCTGCAATCTTTGGAGAAAGTTGTGGGCAAGCTACAAATTGAGATGCAATTTTTTACACTGCCAGGGTTACGAAGACTGCATTGTGTTGCCATTCTTCTCCAAATCTTCTGGGTACCCTTGTTTTTGGGAACAGCACAAACAGGTTGTTCCCTTACATGGAAGAATGGGGGAAGCACTGTGCTTTTCCTTAACAACAGAGGGACATAATGGATCTTCGTGGGTTAGAATTGATGCTTAGTGGGGAATTTTAAAGATGTGTCTTGAAGTACCAGGAAAAGAGTGGCTGCTGCTCCATGTGTCATCCTGAAGAGGCAATTCAAGCGGGGGGTTTCCGGAGCTGAAATTAATGGGGTTCAGCTTCTGGAGATACATACCTCCGTTGGGGGTGGCGGTAGCCATTCGGCTAGCAGGTATCACATAATGGCCGCTTTTCTAAGCTCTGACGCCCTGTGAGCCAATAAAAAGCCATGACGTCATCAGGTTCTACTTATTGGCCTGCGTGACGCGGGAACTTTAAACTTTGCCAAGATACCGGCACCCCTTTTTCAGGTCTGTATCACGGGAATCAGGGGGTCCCCAGAGTTTAAATGAATGGGGTTCAACTTTGGAGACCACCTGCTTCAACCCTATGTTAAAAACACAGTAATTAAAAAGATTGCATGAATTGCTCCGTGAAAGTATGGTGATGGTCAGCGCAAATTCGTGGAACTCAAGAAATGATGAAAGATAATAAAAAACACAATATTAGTGCATAAATAGGTGTTGATGCAAGGAAAGGTGATGGGGGAGGGGGAGGGGAAAGGGATAATACTGTGATAGATGACACTAAAATAAACAGTTAATGAAACATAAAGCATAAGTTTCTACGACTCACACGGGCTTGTGTGAGACTTCACCCTCAGAGGAGAATGTAGTGGATGAATGAAACCCCAAAAATCGGAGGAATAGTAATAATAACTCACACGGCCATATGTGAGCTCATTCCCTCAGTGGGTGTTGTCATCAATCTCAGATCGTACAGATGCTTCTTAATATTCTGTCCCAATAGGTGTAGTGCATGAGTGGCTCCTCTCCCAGATGCCCATAAGCCAAAAAATGGGCAAAGTCTGGATTAGTCGCTGATAAAGTTTATTAATTACAATTTCCAAAGTAAAAACAGTAAATTCACTCACACACGGGTAAAACTGGCCAGCGTCAGCCGCGAGGCTATCCGGCAAAACCTCTTCTTCCGCGTGTACTCCCGCCAACGCGTCCGACAGCGGGACCTGTACCGGATGTCCGGCGGCTGCCTAGGTCCCTCTCTCAATGAGCTCCGGCAGGGAACTACGCGTTTCGCAGTGATGCTTCGTCAGCGACTAATCCAGACTTTGCCCCTCTTACTATAATCCTCTCTTTCTAAGAGGACTGGCTCAGTCTTCTATCCATTGGTTTTGTCTACATGAATTGTCAGTGTACTATTATGTGTTTGATGTAGTTTTTTTTTGATTAAAGTTTTAACATTCAATTGTATTGCCTTCTCAGCCAATCGCGGCGTTTGTGTTCGTCTTCTCCATTCTGGGCGTGAGTTAGGAGTCTGGCTCGCATCACAGCAGCGACGGGACCATCAGTCGCATGGAGATGACGTCACGGATGCCGCGATTTTGGCGCGAAAAGGTTTGTGAATATAAGGATGCACTTATGAACCTCTAGTTACACCTTGAGAAAGTCCTTTACGGACGAAACGCGTAGGTGCGTCCCTACCATTGCTGTCTATATACTGACCATTAAAGTATCCTTTTAATACTATTCCCTGTCTGGAGTTACCCTGATTTTGGCGGTCCACTAGCTGGTATGCTGCCAGGAAACGTTGCTGTGCCCCTCTACACCCTTGCTGCTTGCTTTATAAATAATCTGACAACATCACTGGTTCTCTTACCCTTAGTCACACATTACATTGCGAACACAAAACAGCTTAACTAAAGTGATCCAAGCAAGGTCATTCAAAACTGGGGGTTTTTTCCCCAGTTCAACGACTGTGCCTTTACTTCTAGATCAGGGGAAGCCAACTCCAGTCCTTAAGGGCCACCAACAGGTCAGGTTTTCAGAATATCCCTGTGCCAGCACTGGTGGCTCAATCTGTGCTGAAGCAGGGATATCGTGAAAACCTGACATGTTGGGGGCCCTTGAGGACTGGAGTTGGCTACCCCTAATCTAGTGCCTCGTCTCCCATTTTAGAGCAGCAATCTACACCGATTGATATTTTTTGGGGATATTTTCTTTTATCTAAACTGTGAGGGTGGAGGGGTGTTATTCTGAGCTGCTCTGGGGACCCCCCAATTCCTGTGGTACTAGCACAAGGCAGGAATATTTGCCCGGACACAAAAATGGCTGCGGGGTCAGAGCTTGCTCCCACGGCAAATGGAAAGCTGTGAGAGGTCAGTGCAACTTCCTACTCATATTGTCGTTTTTGTTTCAAAATTCGGCACAAAGAAATATCACCAGGGGGGCAGGTTACTGCTACCAAAAAAATTGGGTAACTTCCACTCCGATATGAGGTAAAAAATATAAAACTTGCAAGAGCTGATTGTCGAATTGAATACTGCTGAATTTCAGAAAACATGTAAACCAGAGACTAGGATGAGAAATCTTTTTCCAGTGCAAGTGTCCTTAAAATGTGTTTGTGATTTTGTCTGTGCTTGTTCGCAGGGTGTTGTGCTGCTGCCAGAGGCATTTCCATGGATTTGATAACTACTAGTCAATGACACAGCCTGATTAACCCAGCAAGGTGTGCAAAGTGGCTTTGCTGCTGAAGAATTACAAAACAGGAGTCGGGAATACTTGGCTTGAACATTTTACAACAATGGGTATTCGCAATCTGCACACGTTGTCTAGGTGGCAATTGTGATACAACGATGAAGCAGAAGGCAACTACAGTATTTTACTCAATTATAGTCTATGTCATTGTATAATTCTCAAGTATGGGTGTAAATTACCCCTACCTTATAACACAATATGGAAGCCTCCATCCCCTTTAGATTTCCCCAATTAAAGGATTCTTGGAAGTCACAGGGGCTGGGTTTCCCTTCTACGTGACGTCAATGAACCCAAAATACCTTCAAAATCATCACATAAAACCAAGGTGACCATAACCATGTTAATTTGTATTGTGACTAATGGGAGCATCTTCAATTCTGATGATGCTCGAGAGATCTACGGAGGCCGCGGGATGCCTAAGGAATTATGTATAGGAAGTAGGATGGTCGAGACGTATGTGCGTGTGAGCAAGGCTGGAAAAATACACTTGCCCGATCACCCCAAACGACTGTCCAGGTATAGCCATCACTAATATACCCGCCAACGCATTCTGGGAGAAATTCCATGAAAGTAACCAGATTAAAAGTTCACCCCAGGGGGTAGGTCTGTCTAGCCTGCTGGGATTAAATGGCCAGCAAATGAATGCTTATAGTCGTTGAAATGCCAAAAGAAGAAAGGTAACCAACCACCTCTAAAGGAACAAACCAAGCCGGCGATTCGTTTTTTGCAAAGTTGCATATATTGTCTAGATATAGCATTGAAGCAGGGGGTTTCCCGAGCTGAACCCCGTTCATTTTCAGCTCCTGGGACCCCCAGCTTCCGGATATACTCACCTCCATAGTATGAGCCGGTAGCCACTCAGCAAGCAGCACTTTAAAGATCCCGCGTCACGTTGGGCCAATAGGAAGCAGCACTGGATGACATCACAGGGTGCGAGAGCTGCGAACAGCGGCCGTTATGCAATCCCTAGTAACCGAAGAGGGCTACTACTCCTGGCACCTACTACGGAGGTAAGTACCCCCGGAGCTGATATTAACGGGGTCCAGCTCGGGAGACCCCCTGCTTCAATGCTATATAACAAAAATTAACATTGCAAAAAAAAAATTGCCGGCATGGATTGCCGCTTTAAATGCTAAAATGATTACAGACTGAAGGTACTATGGAGAGAAATGCCCTCATTACATCAGTGTGCTCAGCTGCAAAACGCAGCAAAGTTTAATGAATAACTAGTTGAACGGCAAAACAGGGAGAGACAGTGATGTGTTACATTGTCGGTTAAAATTATGAACAATGATGAATTATTTGACTCCTACGTTTTTTGAATGATCTTGTTTCCTTCTCAGACTTGTTTCCTTCTCAGATTTGTTTCCTTCTCAGATTTGTTTCACACATGTGAGGAATCGTGGCTAATAGTTGCACAGAGGTTGTTCAGAACAAGGGTGCGCAAACTGGGGTGCGCACAGCGCTTTCAGAGGACCCGCGCTCTCCCCCAAAGCATTTAAATGTTATGCCAGGGGACTGCACGAGGCCTCTGTAAGTTCCCTTACCTTGTCTCCGACGGCTTCTGGTGATTCGTCGCATGACCCCGTGACGTCATTTCACTCCGGGTACAAGGTAAGGGGGGGGGGGTGCACGTGCAGTCAGGGGGCACAGAGGTAGAAGTTTGCGCTGCCCTGGTTTAGATAATAGACCTTTACGATATAGATGTATATACACACACTAAACCGAGCGCTAATTGCTTCCGTTATTGACTGAGGGAGAGATCTCCTTCTAAAAGCCCCCGGGGGTGAATACAGACAGGTTCTTATACAATTCACTATACCATTATATCAATCTTAGGGAAAGTTTCCCTTCATTTATAGGTTTATTAAGCATTAAAGAGGAGATTATGCATTGAGTAAAAAAAAAACGCATCTTCAAGCAAGAAATATGAGCATAACCAGCAGGATCGGAAAGAAAAACATCTGTTTTAGAGATAGCAACGGCCTTTTGATTTCAGAGGAAATCTGCAAATTAGATTATGTTTAAGTCATAGTAAAACGCATCCAAATCTGTTCTGCAAAACAAAGCTGGACAACTTTTTATTGGGACATTAGGCATATTTGTAGCACTTTAAACACAGCACTAAACACAATCTAAAGTAACATAAATATTACAACAAAATGCACTCGAAATAGAGTTAAGTCATGTTTGCAACACATAAAATCCATAAAACCACTCTACACCAACCAATTTATCTACGGTTTACCTGAAGAGGATGTGGTGTGGTGGAAAAGAGGCAACAGTACTGTCAGTACCCTCAAATTCCATCTCTTCACCCCAGCCTTGTGCTATTCTCACCGGTAGTGTCTCCCTAACCCTTAAATCATCAACACTGCAAATCAAACTGTATCATGGAGGTGGTTAGAAGGGTTACACACAAGTGTCTCTTACCTGCACACCCACATGTGGGAAACGGGTAAATGTATTTAAATGAGCACTATACCTTTATTTTTAGATCTGCTAAACTTTCGTGGTGCAAGTGTTTTACATGGAGGTGTTGAGCTTTATTTTGTTATTTTGCTGTTATTTTCCTCTCGATCATGCTCTCAGATTTGTGCTGGAGCTTTGCTGGTTTATGGTGACATGACTCGCGTTGGTTGACGCTCATTGCGCAGGCTCTTCTGTCAGTGCGTGTTTAAAAAAAAAAAGGTTAGAACTTTACATACAGCTATAATGCATTTAGTTTGTGGTTTCCTTCACTGTTTTACAATCAAGGATGGGATAAATGTGTTCCTTACACACTTCAAACCAAATGTTTGTAGCCTCTTTGCATTGTAAGAGCTTAGTTACCTTACTTGCTATATACTGTAAGGTCCCGCTGCGCGTGCGTTACTCACCACCACCTGGTATCCTCCCGAGCAAGTCCCAGTCCCTCCTCCCCGCACGGCTCACTACACGCAGTGACGCGTCAGCCACCAGGGGACGCAAGAGAATTGAGATCCCGAGCAATGACGCGTCACGTGGTGTGGCTGTGAGCCAATCAGCGCCGGGTCTGGATCTGTCAGAGCTTCGTGGGGGGCGGGGATGTGTGTGTGTGTATGGATGTGTATATATATATATATATATATATATATATATATATATATATATATATATATATATATATATATTGTGTGTTGTGTGTGTTTCTTACAGCCCCTCTCCACCTCCCTCATTTATTTTCACTTTTTGCTGCCCGGGCCCCCCCTTCCCCCGATCCCCGGGGCTGCTGCCCGCTCGGGCAGGGAAGTGGGAGCGGGGTTAGTCGGTTGTTTGGGCTCTCCCCCCCCTCTGCCTCCAATCCTTGTGGCTGCTGCCCAGGCGGTAGGTAAGCGCGGGGGGAGGGAGGGGGAGTGGGGGGAGCGGGGTTGGCAGGCAGCAGGAGCGTGGCTGGCACTATACTTGCCCGCTCTGGGCGGATTGAGCATACGGGGGGGGGAAGCTGGGGAGAGACTGGCGCGCACGGGGAGAGACTGGCACTGCATTGGTGGTTCAGTGGGTAGCGCGTGGAGGTGTCCCCCAGGCCCTGATCCCCCAGGGGAGCTGTGATGGGGCCAGCTTGTTGGCGTGCGGGGCTCCCGCATGGCGCCGCCTCCCCCTCCTGCCCTTGGTTGAAGAAGAGGGGTGCAAGGGTTTGCGAACACGTGTTTCCTCCCCCAACCCCACGTCCCGCTTTGGCCACGTCCCCCCCACCCGCCAAAAAAAAGTCAGCTGCAGACCGCAGATCGCGGTGCAGTGACTTTCACGCGCCGCCTGTTTGCAGTGTGGGCGCGCTGTCTTTGGCAGCGGGGCCTTAGCCTAATGTGGAAAAGATGTGAGCTAGAGCAGTCTCCCACCCCAACAAACCTACTTCGAAAATGCACACTTTCCATGCCAACATAAACTGATGGTAGATAAAGACCATTTCCTCCACATAATCTATCCAACTTCCATACCTACCTTAAAACGTTACACCCGACATAGCTACCACACATCATGTGGTTCGGTGCTCAAGGGGTCCCATGACATAGTAGCTACATTTTATATGCCAATTACACATTTTCTACGGGAGATCACATTCTGAGCCCTGTGGAGCTCTGAACTCGATCCGGTAGACAGAGACTAGGAAGAGGAGGACTCTTCAGTTCCGTCATCAGTGACGCCACGTCATGTGATCGCCAAGTGCCGGAGGAGCTGCAGCATTGTGGGGCCGGGGCCCCTTCGGTGCGCAATGGATTAAGAGAATAAGCCATATTATGATATTAAAAGAAGGTTTAAAATGAGAACAGCCACGATCCAGGTAGGAACCAGGCACAGCCACGCCAGTATAAGGTGAGGACAAGGTAGACCTTTCAAAGATTTATTAAGTTAAAAGAACAGATACAGACAAAGTCCTGACAGGTACTCTGACATGTTTCACGCACAGGGCGCTTTATCACCCGGTGATCCTGAGTAACCACGGCAACGTTATCGTGCTGATAAAGCTTAGCCAGTTGCAATAAGAGCCACATTGACTTTTTTCTATGTAGTACACCAAGGAATAAGTTCATTATCCTCATATATATTGACTGTATTTACTCCTTTGATCAATGGCTGGTACTCGCAGACACACAGGAACGGGTTAAAATGATTCTTTACTCATCAATACTACAGCTTTCTCCAGCTTTACACACCTTCTTCTGTTTTTGGAGCACCTGACCTATGGGCTAGGGACAGTCCATTTATCTTTTTAAAATGAGAACATAATGTTACCAAATTTAGAAGATGTTTTATTTCTTCTGTTTTAGCAAGTTGATTGGCTAACAAGACTCCAGCAATGCCTAGCCGCAATTACAACGTGTTCAACCATATGACACAATGGGGATTTCCCCCTCCCCAAGAGGTTGATGATACAAAAAGCAGCTACAATAAATTAACAGATTACATAGGAGTTTCCTCCTCTTGGGATCAAAAACATGTGGGATTAAATAATCTGTTGGCCACAGTGATTTATGTTTTATAATGTAGAGCAACACTATTATGCAATTACAGGCTCTCCATTACATCTTCTTCATCCGCAGGATGTCACCAAATGTTACGTGCAGATCGGTGAAAGGGTTAATAACTGCTATGAAATAACACGGAAATGAAATTCTGAAAAAAGTTCCTTTGGTTGAGTAAGTAAACTACATGCGTCAAAGTCCAATATATGCAAAAACTGTGTAAGAATTTCAAACATGAGCACAACAAAGTCAACTTGACACTATTACAAGGCTACACACAATGTGCAAAACAGGAATCATTCTGAATGGACATAAAATATCACGACATTTGGATGTTCTTTTTAAGATGTTGATTTCATGTGTTTTTGGGTCATTTTTTAGGTGCACACTCGTGTTTTGTTTGGTTTGGCGAATTGCCAGCTGTCCTTAGGCTAAGGCCCCGCTCCCTCAGTCAGCGCACTGCAGACAGGCGGCGCGCTGACAGGCACAGACCGATATGCGGTCTGTAGGGAGCCGGGGCGGGAGGGGGGCGTGGTTTGAGCGGAGGGACCCGCTACTCCCCCCCCCCTCCCTCCACGGTCTCAATCTCCCGGGCTACAGGAGGGAGCTGCTGCGGGCTGCTGGAAGGTAAGCATCTCCCGCTCCCTCCCCCTTCCCCCACAAATGCCCTCCTCACACACGCTGACACACACACCCCACCCCCTACCTTGTGGAGGAAGCTGTCTGACAGCTCCCGCCCACACCGCTGATAGGCTCATCAGCGCACCACGTGACGCGTCACCGCTCGGGATCACAATTTTCTTGCATCCCCTGCCGGCTGACGCGTCACGGCGCATAGTGAGCCATGCAGCGAGAGGGGACTGGAACCACCAAGGAAAGGATACCCCTGCTGGTGAGGAATGCGCACGCGGACGCGCGCGCCGCCGGACGCAGCGGGACCAAAGCCTTATGGAGCTCTATCACTTGGAAGAGAGACTATTAACTGAGTCACTGGTCTCATACCAGCTTCAGATCTCTCGGACTGAATAAGTCCTTAACTTCCTGTGCCCAATACAATGACTGTAAAACTTCTAACCTCAAAGATTCGCTGTGCGAATACTGTCCTATGTACTTCATACCTACAGAAATATGTAACAAAACCTACAGAAAAGTCGTGCTCTGTACAATCGAGCAGAACCCCCCCCCCCCCCCTACCAAAAAGCATGACAGGCGTAGCACTGCTGTGTGAGATGACGAACGCTAGAGGGCAATGAATAAAAATAAATGTAATGGGCACATGGGATGAGCCCAATAAATAGATTTTTATCCATTGCGCCCTCTTCACACAGCAGCGCTCCGCGGACACAGGCGGACATTGACTCGGCATGGTCATGAGTACTGGACTTTTGGTTTCTCCCCCTCATATAATTGGGGAATACTATGGGATGATGTTGATATATTACACTCATATGTGACTCCAAGGGTTGGGGACCATTGTTGCGGATAGTTTGCTGGCCGCGGACACCCTAGACCCGCGAGATATCATTAACTCCCTATTCCAGGGTTTTGCGTAAAATGTTTGTCCCGGGCCCCACGGTTTCTGTTGGCGGCCCTGATGAGGTATGATGAGTATATGTACACATTTGCTTACTTGTGTTGCTCGCAGCATCCGAACATGTACAACTAAAATACAGAATTTATTGTACTGCTCAATTTCATCAGCTCCAGCGAGAATATAAACCTCATCTTACAATTCTCTTCACCATGCTTCAGAATAAACATAAGCCCCGGTCTGCAATTAGTCAAATATGTTATGTTGCAATCCACATCTAAATAAACTAAATACCAACAAGTTCCCTTTAAAGCAGCAGTTCAAGCAATATCCTACGTGTGTTTTTTGTTTTTTACTAAAGCAGTTCTGTACTATGAGAAAATACTTGCAGCATTAAAGAAAAGAAGAAAATGTTTTAAAGACATTTTTAAATGTTTCTATGTTGGAAGCATTTCCAAAGTGACAGCCCCTTTCTCCTTCTGATAGGCGCTGGCCCTTGAGCCCCGCCCTCTCCTTAGCAGTGAACCAATTGTATCTAGTAACTGCCCAGTCAATCATTTTCTAGAAACTACATTGCCCAGAATGCTGTGCAAGAACTGAATTAAATAACTCGGAGTAAGCGATCGATTACAGGAGAACAGATCGATTTGCAGCTTAGCTAATCACTTGTCAGTGTATTGGTATTGATGCACATATTGAATGGGGAAAAAATATATATACAGTATATTTTTTTTAAACGGCAGCTTGCACTGCAGCTTTAATGTCCCATAGGTACTGTTAATAACATCAGATTACTGCACAGCAATTAATCATAGTAATGACGTGTCAATAAGGGCTAGTTTCACGGTCTTGTCTTAACCCTTTGAGTGCCAAAGCCCCTCCGGCACATCGTGATCGCACACATTACTGATGAGTGAAACAGGGGTCCTCTGCCAGCTAGATCACATTCAGTGCTACATGGGAGCGCAGAAGGTGATCTCCCATAGAAAAGGAGCACAGAGTCCGTGGCGTAGTCACTATGTAATGAGGCCCCCAGAGTGCCACGCGATGTGGTGGTTACATCATACGGCATTCAAAGGGTTAAGGAGAAATACTATTCTGGGGTCTGAACTATACAATAGTCAGCATCTTTACACAGACACAAATTCAATAATATGTTCGAAGCTGGGAAGCAGATTTTTATTTCTCATTGTACTAACTAGCTTGTGGGGTCTCACCTACATAGAAAGCTGTGGGTAAGTGGCCAAGTAAATAGCGATCTAAAAGAAATACACACCGCCAAATTCTGATCACTGCGCTTTCGAGGCATTGCCTTTTGTGGAGCGCACCGGACCAACATTCAAGCCCTGCGCTGAATACCTGCTAACGGCAATGCACAGGGAGCTCAGTGCTCTAACTTCACTGCAGAGATTCAAGTAATAGTCATGTCTGTGTGTACACACACACACACAAATATATATGAATATATCATAATTGGAAACGGGTCATCCAGAACTGAACTGCGCTATTCTCAGCTATCCCTTTAGTTCACAAGACACGTACAGTACACTGAATTTTTCCAGGAAATTCAACTAATAAGTCAATGTGCTGATCCTATAACAAGATGTGACACCGTGTCCTGATGGCACTGCGGCTCTCGATTGGATGAGTGAAGCTTCTTTTTAAGGGAAGAAGAAACCAGCACACTAAATCCCTACTGTGTTTGTTGTGTGTTACTAGCCCCTTAGCGTGCAAAGGGATTAATGTGAAAAGGCTACAATAGAAGGGTGGAGGCGTTCTTATCAGCAGACATAGGGCCTCATGCAGAGAGCAGCGAATTTTAAAATTGGCGAATTTATTAAAAAGTAGCTTTTTTGGAGAGTTTTATTCTCCATATGCAGAAAAGTGCGAATTCTGCTATGTTTAACATGGATGCGTCTGGCGAGTTTAAATTGGCGAGATGCGCGCTTCAGAAACTTGTAAAAACAAATGCGCGCCTTTTTTTTTCCCTTTGCAATGGCCGCGAGCGGTAGCTTCTTGCCAATTTTTTCTGGCGAGGGAAAAAGGAGACAATAGCGCCATTTTATTGGCGCGAACAGCCGCTAGATGCCGTTCGCGGCTCTCTGCATTAGGATATTTGTAAAACTGGCGAGATTGAGGTTTTCGCCAGCCGCGAGGCGAGTTTTACAAATAGAAAAGAAAAATTGGCGCGTTTTTCGGAAATCTCCATTTTCTGCTGTTTTCTGCGCGATTATCTCCAAAAAATGGCGAATTTCGAAAATTCGCTGCTCTCTGCATAGGCCCCATAGTCTATGTTTCTATCACTCAAAACCTCCATTCTCCTCACTCAGTCTTTATTTTGCACTTTGCAATGACCTGTTGAATTGGCAGGTGGTTTATTTTCATTTGTCCTATTCGGCCTGTATTTTCTTGCGGAATCAAGTCTATTTCATTTTGTACAGCGCCAAGTAAATGTTTTAGCAATATATAAAAATAAAGGACAACAGTAATCATTTTGGAAATACAGTCACATTATTACAATTATTTAGAACATTTTTAGCTACAGTTTTTTTTTCTTCCAGGTAGCTTTTAAAACCAGGCACGCGGAAATGTGGACTCTCCAAAAGCTGGAAATGATGCGGGCGGGAAAGAAATGACAGGCGAGCCCTGATATAGCACAGGCGCATGTCGTTTGTCACAAATCATTCATCTTAGGAAAACAGAACTACTTATTGTGGGATATTGTTGGACATGGGTCTTTCAGACAAGTGGTTCCCAACTCCAGTCCTCAAGAATCCCCCAACAGGTCAGGTTTTAAGGATATCCCTGCTTCTGCACAGGTAGCTCAATCAGTAGCTCAGCCAGAATGACAACCTCCTGTGCACTGGAAGCACTGCATTAGACCAGAGAAGTCTTTCTCTGACAGGAGAATTAAAGAGGAGGTGTGTCTCTGGAAAACAACGATTCCGTACTTTGTTGCATTACTATTCAATTGCCGTATGTAAATACTATGCCATAATGCAAAACCATTTGACTGAAGCTGAGTCACCAGCTTTCTGTGCTTAAACTCCTATATAATGAGGCTTGAACAGGACTGAACAAGTGAAGTAGATCACATCCCAGGACAACAATCATTGTTCAATGTTTATCTCAAGGTTTCTAGGTGTGGTGATAGCCAAGACATAACAACGTTCACATTTTACTTCTGAGTCAGTGTCTGTTTTTAAACCTAGATTTTTTTACCTATTTGATAACCACTTTAAAAACCTAAAGTTAGATGGTGAATTTATTTATGCCCCCAAAAAATAATATTCAAAACAGCAGCCATAACAGTTACTTTTGTCCTTGGGTTTAAATATACAGTACACTTAGGCCCCTATTCAATATGATGCTGTTAGCACCTTGCTTGGAAGATATCAGGTGTATTCAAATGAGTGGAGCTGAAAATGTTCCAAGCAAGGGCAAGAGAGCCTCACCGCGTATCGAATATGTGCCAAAGTAACAGTGAGAGTGAGAGGGAGAGTGTGAGTGTGAGTGTGCAGATCTCAAGGGTGCAGAAAGAGATCAAAAGAAATGAAAGCAACATTGTTGCAGTCACAGTGCTGTAAGTTAGTTATCACAGTGATAGTGCCCTATGGGGCTGGCTTACTTAATTGTAGCACAAACCAGTTCTAGATGGCATATTGCAACTATAAGTCAACAGCAGTCTGTCAACATTCACAAACATCTTTAAACACCAACCACAGTTTGCATAATATGTTGAATTGTTACAGCAATAGTTTCCAATATACAGGTATACACACACGCATACACATGTATGTATATGTACATACACATAACCATACATCAACTCGCTGCTCATAGGGCTCCAGGTTCACTGACACCTTAAGGGTCAAGCCCAATATGTAGTGAAGATCAGATTGGTATTTAAGGAGCTGTCTGGTGGTAAGATCACTGTCCTTGAAGTGTGTGAAGACTAGGACTTCACTTAAGTGACTTTATCTTCTTATTTCTCGAGCAACACAACTTGGATTGCAAGCTTTACAAAACAGGACCGTGTGCCTGAAACCGCTCTGAATACAATGACGCAATATACATGAATAAATGTCAGGAAAACTGTACTATGTAAAGCAGGGGTGCTCAAATCCAATCCTCAAGATCCCCAACACGTCAGGTTTTAATGATATCCCAGCTTCAGCACAGGTAGTGCAGTCGAAGACAGCCACAGATTGCGCAATCTGTGCTGAAGCGGAGACATTCTGAAAACCCGAACTGTTGGGGGGGGGGGGGGGAGTCTAGAGGGCTGGAGTTGAGCACCCTGAAGTAAAACACAAGTAAAGCACAAGGCATAAAGTTGGTCAAGACCCCAAAAAATCCACAATAATAGTGAAAAAAAAATGTTTTTTGAAATAATGTTGTTCAATAGGGGGGAAAAAAAAGGTCATTAACCATTTAAACTTACAAAAACATACCTCCATGATAAAGGTTAAAAATAGGTAATTTGAAAGGAATTTCATTTTAATGTCTCCTGGGAGACCAGGACAGTTTCACCAGGGATCAGTACACTAGACAGAACTGTGGAGTTGAACAAAAGTGAATTTATTGGAAACATTTCCACCAACCTCCACTACAACACAACACAACACAACACAACTCTATATAACCACACACAGGAATAACCTAAAGTCCTAGTTGCAGGGACCTCTGTCCAGCAGTTTACCACGATACACAATCCCAAACTTGTGCCACTGTCCTTGGCGATATGGGAAGCACGTCCTTGCTCTCCGTGAGCCACCAGTTTCCACATTCCCGTCGTCACTTCCCTCCACAATTCTCAGCAAGAGGTGGAGAAAGGGGGACAGCACTATCCATCGGGGATGGAGCTGAGAAGGAAGGCTAATAAGATCCTCTTTACACTGGCTGCCTTTTGTAAAGATGCGGCATCTTAAACGGCATGTCACTATCTGTCACAAGAACATCAATGACTGCCACGGCTGACTGACGGCAATACTACGATAAAGAAAAATGTCAATATCGACTTCTCGTCCTCTTTTATTATCATACTACCATCATATCAGTATATTGCCCAACTCTAACAAGGCACATTGTAGGCATCACACAGCGATATATTGCTATTGTTAGTCATTACCATAAAATGGCTGCCTACACTAGCAGATGGGAGTAGTCCTGCAGAGCTGCTGCCAGAGTGAAGACTTTCATGCCAGTTACATATCGCAGTTCATTCCTCCCCAGTGGGTTCCATGAATGTTCGGACATGTTAGGAGTGACATAAACATGCAGTTTCACTCAGTAACGTACTAAAATTGCAATAATGTAAAGCCCTCCGCGTGTCAGACCTAACTGATGAACCGTTTCATTAGCAGCTCATGCCAAAACGGAGAAACGATTGTATAATCTCACCGATTTAGGGGTCGCTTCTAAATGTTTTCCCTTAATACTTCCCCACACTAAAACAACTGAAATGTTTCCTATTACAGTAAGCGAAATTACAGCTCTAATCTACCTGGTACTGTAACTCAGGTGCCAACCCATACAGTTAAGATGCAACACTTTAGGGTTCAATCCCACCAAGCCCCCCACCCCCCAAATCCAATATGAGTCAAATGCATCACAACGCTCTTATTTTCCAAAGATTCCAAAAAGTTAGAGAGAAAAAAAAAATAGGGGAGATTCACTAACTTCAGGTACAGGTTAACGCACCACGATTCAAGTCAATGGCCATTAATGCGGGATCGCGGAGCAATAACCCATATCGGAGGTAAGTGAATCCAGTTGGTAGTACCCTTACACCAGTTAATGTCCTAGAATTTTTGCCAAAGTAAACATTTGAATTTTGTTAACTATTCAGATGTGCAGCGCACCTTTTAGCATTTTATAGGTCACTATGCATCGGCTGTGTACACATTCATATAACCTTCATCTACTGCTACTTTTCTCACAAAAGCAGTTCGTGAGTGCCAGGTCTAGTTTTTGCCTTTCCACACTCAGTTAACATCCACTGGTATACTCCCCATGTATGATATCTGGAGTGCAAAGCTGTTATTTGTGTCGCTGTAAGGATTGGCACATTATCATTATGGTTACTACTATTTCTCCTACAACATTTAGCTTCCCTCATCCTCACTGTTTACTGGCTTTCCCTCTAAAGTAAGGGTAGTGACATCCTCATACTGCAATTAAAGTTTCAGCCGAATCTATTCAGCCATGTTGATGTATCCCAAGCCGCCAGCATTTTCAGAGGAACCTTATACCACTTCGAAAAGTCCAAAGAAGTTTAGGAGAGGCCTCCAGTAATTTCCATAGACATTTAATAAACGTAAAATTCCATACCTTTTCTAAGCTCAACCATTTGCTAATTGTTTTTATGCAATCTCTAAATACCAACATAACCCACTGTATTTCAAGCACTATATCAGAATGAGTTAGAATATACATGGTAAAACAGTACTATACACTATTTAGAAAAAATGCATTTGTTGCACGATAGGAATGAGACCTTCAGGGGAGTATTCTGTGGTCCTGTAATTACATGTATTATGTGGCTGAGCAAAGCTACCTAAAATCTAACCAGAATATAACATTACACAGGCTCTGAAAGATATACGATCAGCTGCTACTGAATTATTAATGAATTGCAATGTAAAACAATGATTGAGATGTCTTACAGATTGTGCACACAAAGTTCCTTTGTTTTCAACATGCCCATAAGCACAAAGATCCATTGAAACTGGGGGGAAAAGACACAAAAGTTAGGCAGAAGGCCACATCTTTGAAGCGATCTGCAGCGACAACTGGAGCAACAGTTACTACACAACAGACAAAAAGGTTAGTTCTCCAAAGAATCAAAGGTAACTTCTAATCACTGCAATTGCCGGGCAATTTGTAACATTACGACTTGGAAATACAAAGAGGAACATTAAAAGAACAGTATCATGTGGAGCAGGATTTCCCAACCTTTTTTGATCACAGGCACACCTGAAGGATTTTTAAAATCTCAGGGCGTCCCTGTTTGTCAAACCTCTACCATCCCCTGCTTGCTTTCATGCACCCCTACATTTCCCAAGCACATGCCACCCACATTCACCTAATATACTCACCCATTCACTCAAGACACACATATCACATGTATCCCCCACTCTCACACAGCACACTCACCCTCTTTCTTAAATCATTGACACCACATTCAATCCCCCTTTTCTTTCTTACACCACATACCTTCCCCCCCCTCCCCACAAAAAGCACTAATCTTCTCCCAACACAAAGCCATCAACTCCCCTGTGGTCCCCCCACCCCCCTCTCCCTCAACACACACACACAAAGCCCTCACGCTTTCCCTCCTTAACCTCACCTCAAACATGTTGGCTGCTGAGTGGGCAGGTCCTGCACTCTCTGGAGAGGAAGAGGCTCCTCTCCCACCTCAGAGAGTAGACAGGGAACGCAGCCTCTACGTCTCCATGTAGCACGGGAGGTGCCGGCTGTGCCACCAGCAGAGTTTTTCCCATGGAGCCACAGTGCATCACACCGGTGCTCCCCCGTACCGTGGCTGAGAAACGTGGATTTGGAGGGTACATTTTTTTTTTTAAATTCTAATCAATGTAAACGGTTTCATTGGAGAGACATAATAACCATTAAAGTGAAACTTTTTCTTATTTACTTCCTATAAAACGATAGTGTTTATTATATGCGAGTCCTGTATAATGTATGTTAGACACTTATTGAACTACTGTTCAGTTATTTAGGAAATATTTGTTGGCAGAAAAAAAACTATTTTAATAAAGTGATTCACCCTAATCTACACGCCCCCTAATATGAGGACATTTATTGTGCTACACTGTACTGTTCAACTAATAATGTCACCATATTTACACAGAACGCTGTGGTTAATGACAATTTGTCTGGAGAAACCAACAGTATTATCAAGAAAAACTTTTAGGTAAAAATAATTAAACACCTTCTAAGCATTTGATTATTATGGAAACAACCCACCATTTAACCTATTAAACATGCCACTAGTCCTCTTACATACTAAAAGGGACTTGCGTAGTGCTAAACTACCAAACGTTCCAGTTTGCACAGATCACCAATAATTGTTGGCATCACCAAAACTGCGTTTTCTTTCAAAGCACCTACTCGGTCGCGCTCGTATAAACATGCTGAGGCTTAGCCTTCCAGAAATGTGGTAGCTGTACTTTAAGGCTGCGCTTATAGTGCCGGCGACAGAGACGTTGCGTCAAAACAAATACATTGCCACCGTCGTGTGCGCTTATAGTAAGTGCGACGCGATGGCTTGGTCGCGATCGCTGGAAGTCATCTCAATTTGATTTTTCCAGCAACCGTAGACCGACTTTGCCGCACTATAAGCATAGCCTAAGGTTGCATCAAGACTGGGAGAGGAGCTAGTAGTACTTGACATTTCCTTGTGTCTTCATGAAGTCAATATTTGATTTTTCCAGATATGTTGGTCCTGCCCACACTGCCTACCATAGCAGTGCTGCAGTGCTAAACTGTAACTGTGCCTGTAATGGCTAGCTTCTTAAGCCATGTCAGGGAACAAGTCCAACTACTGCTTAACCTATCCCAATTATGCATGATGTTGCATTTTACTTACTCATCAACCTTTAACTTATGCATAGTACTGAAACGAGCCCTCTGCTACATCTTACACCAGCTTAGCACTTGTCAGTGTTCTAACACCAAATGTATACTTTCAGTACTAGTAAGTCGTTTTCAATATACCCAAGAGGTAAAAACATACGTCAACTTGACTTGCAGATTACAAAAGTGATTCTCGCACAGGTAATATAATGATTTATCACAGTTGAGATACACAGACATGATTAATCACCTGGTTAAGCCAGTGATTTTCAACAGGGGGTCCGCAGGAGGGGGGAGGAGAACTGTGACAACTCTCCCAAGCCCCGAAGAGCGGCAGCACCCCACGTAGCAGTGACCAAGCGGATCCGGACCTCAGCACCAACAGCAGCTGCCGGTCACACACACGTGTATATTATATGAAATAAAATACATAGCAATGATCTCATATCCCAATGCTGTACAAAAAGGTTGACCACTTAGTGATTGTAATAAACCATTAAGGACCATATGGACTTAGCAGTGCAATACCAAAAGACCCTACTGGCGCAGAGAGACACCTTACATTCTACTCACACAAGAGTTGTAGAGTGTCTTATGGCATAGTAAGTATGCCCCTAGATGCCTCAGCCCTCATTACTTAATCTTTCCACTTTTGTTTACACATAAGTTGATGACTGGCTTCTCTAGTCCATATAGTGAGAAGGAAGGTAACAAACAGTTACCATTACACTAACTTTACATTGTTTTTGCATGTTAGTGAGCATTGTTGCTGTGAGCTAGCCCACTTATTATATTGAATAGCAATCTAAGACCCCAAACTTTACTGATAAGGTCTGGATAACAAATATATGATGATCGAAAAACACAGAGAAACTTAAAAATCTACTGCACTCAAACAGATCTCCTTTAAAGCACAGAATGGATGAAATATCTAAATGCAATGTGTCACGGAATATATATATATATACTAGCTGAGAGACCCGGCGTTGCCCGGGATGTAAATGCGTAATAGGTAGTATTATTTATAAATCGTGGAACAATAGGTGAGTATTTGTTGTAAAGGTTGGATAATAATGTTGAAAAGAAAGATGGAATAAAATGTAATACGATGTTGTTTAAAAATGGTTTATTGTAAACACACCACAGTACAATGTATATTTTGGTGACATAACAGATGTAAAAATGTGAGGCGTGTGTCCTGCTAGGGTGTGAGGCGGCGGGTGGCGCGTGGGTTGTGAGTGCTGTCTGTGAGTGGGGGTCCTGCTAGGGTGTGAGGTGGCAGGTGTCGCGTGGGTTGTGAGTGCTGTCTGTGAGTGGGGGTCCTGCTAGGGTGTGAGGCGGTGGGTCAGTGATGTCGGTGCATAGGGGCGGGAGGCAGCAGGTGTGTGTGGCGGCAGGTATGTGTCGAGTGTGGCGGGTGTCTGTTGAGTGCGTGCAGCAGCTGTGAGGCGGCGGGTGAAAGGCAGAGGCGGGCGGAGTAAGGGTGGGTGAAAGGCAGAGGCAGGTGGGCGCGAAAGCAGAGGCGGGAAGGCGGGAAGGCGGGCAGGAAGGCGAAGGCTGGTGGGAAGTGGTGGAAGGGGGTGGGAAGGGGGTAAGGGGGTGGGAGGGGGAAGGGGGTGGGAGGGGGGAAGGGGGGAGGGGGGTGGGAGGGGGGTTGGAAGGGGGGAGGGTGGAAGGGGGTGGGAGGGGGGAAGGGGGTGGGAGGGGGGGGGAAGGGGGTGGGAGGAGGATGGGGGTGGGAGGGGGGAGGGGAGGGGGAGGGTAGGGGGATGGGGGGGGTGGGGGGTCGGATATGGGGGGTGGGAAAGGGGAGCGGAGGGGGGGAGGAAAGGGGAGCGGAGGGGGGGAGGAAAGGGGAGCGGAGGGGGGGAGGAAAGGGGAGCGGAGGGGGGGAGGAAAGGGGAGCAGAGGGGGGGAGGAAAGGGGAGCGGGGGGGAAGAAAGGGGAGCGGGGGGGGGGAGGAAGGGGAGCGGGGGGGGAGGAAGGGGAGTGGGGGGGGAGGAAGGGGAGTGGGGGGGGAGGAAGGGGAGTGGAGGAAGGGGAGTGGAGGGGGGGAGAAAGGGGAGTGGGGGAAGAGAAAGGGCAGTGGGGGGGAGGAGAAAGGGCAGTGGGGAGGGGAGAAAGGGGAGTGGGGGGGGAGAAAGGGGAGTGGGGGGGGGAGAAAGGGGAGTGGGGGGGGGAGAAAGGGGAGTGGGGGGGGGGAGAAAGGGGAGTGGGGGGGGGAGAAAGGGGAGTGGGGGGGGAGAAAGGGGAGTGGGGGCACTGGGCATATGTATTGTCATAATTTATGTATGTGCATGCCCCCCCTCCGGGCGTCCGTCCCCCCCGTCCGGGCGTCCGTCCCCCCGCTGGTTCGGCGGGTGGTCGCTCCCTCGTTCCCCGTGACTCGCCCCCCCCCCCGTTACCCGTGAGTCGCGCTCCCCCCCGTTCCCCGTGACTCCCCCCCCCGTTCCCCGTGACTCCCCCCCCCCCCCCCCGTTCCTCGTGACTCGCGCTCCCCCCCCCCTCCCGCTTTCCCCCGATGTGCCGTCAGGCTGAGTGAGGCGTGTGCAGGCGGCGGCAGGAAGCGCCCTGTGTGGGCCTGTGTGGGCCTGAGGCGCGAGGCTCCGCGCCTGAAATAGGAGAGTTACTGGCAGTGGTGTGCCTTACCTGAGGGGGAGGTAGCGCCGGGGAGGTAAGGGAGCGGCTGGGGTAGGAGGGCCGCGCTTCCCCTCCGTCTGGAGCCGGTGCAGGGCGGCGCACGTGATGGGGGGGGGGGGGGGACGGACAGAGGGGGGGACGGACAGAGGGGGGGAGGGGGGGTGGTGTGTGTGTGTGTGTCCTGTCTGTCTATCTGTGTCCTGTCTCTGTATCTCAGTGTGTGTGTGTGTGTGTGTGTGTGTGTGTGTGTGTGTCCTGTCTGTATATGTGTGTCCTGTCTGTGTATCTCAGTGTGTGTGTGTGTGTGTGTGTGTGTGTGTGTGTGTGTGTGTGTGTGTGTGTGTGTGTGTGTGTGTGTGTGTGTGTGTGTGTGTGTGTGTGTGTGTGTGTGTCCTGTCTGTATATGTGTGTCCTGTCTGTGTATCTCAGTGTGTGTGTGTGTATCTGTGTGTGTCTCAGTGTGTGTGTATCTTTGTGTGTGTCTCAGTGTCCTGCTTGTGTGTGTCTCCGTGTGTGTGTGTGTATCTCTGAGTGAGTGTATGTGTGTGTCCGGCCAATGAGAGGTGTGCGGGGGCGGGCCAAGGGAGCCAATGAGATTGCCGCTAGGGACACAGGGAGGGACACAGGGAGACACATACAGACCCGGACACATAGGACACTTTCACAAATATATAGTAGATATATAGATATATATATATATATATATATATATATATATATATATATATATCAACATAGTTGCTCTGATTAAAAAAAATCATGTGTTTTAGAGCTGGATAGGATGCAATATTGAAATGATTAAGATGGATATGTTTAAATCCACGGTACAATCATAAAGCGCTCAAACACACTCTCTGCTGTAGAAATTTGAACTGTTCAATTCAATAATCAATTTGTCAGATTGTGAACATTGACATGATAATCATGATTAACTACTAGGTACTGGAAAACCTTTAAGTATTAAATCCTGGTACAAAAGAGGTTAATGTAAAAAGAGAAGATCATTTCAGCTTCGCTCTACGGAGAGTGACTAGGGCCCTTGCTGCTGGCATCATCATGCCCTTGACAGAATGGGCTCTGACATGGACCTCGGGCTCAAGTTCAGCTATAATAATAAAATAATCAGGCAAGTTATACTAACACACCTCTCTCTCGTAAGTCATCCTCCTTGTAACCGCTGCGTCTGCACTTAAAAGTGGTCTCACTGAGCAATCAATATACAGCATGCCTTCTCTATTACTTTAAGGTTGACTGTGTAATGTCAGTTATGATTAATAACATACCAAGTTACAGTAAAAGCAAGGAGTATGAATCAACATTGTTATACATATAGACAGAACTTTATACAGAAATAGTATACAAAGCATAATGCCTATATGGTACAAATGTGGAAAATCATATAAAAAGTAAACTTGGAAGAAAGTAGACAGACGACAGGAATAAGTGCACTGTTTATAGAGCACGAGTGAGGCAATCAAACGCCTTTTGAGCATGCTGTAAAGCTGCGGTCAAAAACAACATGAGACAATGAATTTTCAGTGTCAGACAATAACTCATTCAAGGCTGTCTCATAATAGGAACATACTGTATAACTACATGCTCCAATCAGAAGAGATTCCTGTTTTATGGTCAACATGAACAGGACCCATTATTCCACATGCAGTATAAAAAGGATAGGTGATTACTGTAACCGAGACATTGCCAGGATAATGGCAAATAAATGGAAATTATACCCGTGTATCAAAGTAGGCACTCCTGTAGGTTATTAAACAGAATATGCCCAACACGGCACCAACATAGCTAGCTGGCTGGCATCATCAAAAACCGCTACGCTGCTTGACATTGGCACCAAAACCAAATTGCCACCTGGTGAAAACAGCCGCTTGACACATAGTAGCTCAGCAAATGCTGCATGATGCAATAACTGTATTATAGCTTTGCACAGACACACCTTACAGAACAGATCAATATCATGAGCAATTCACAATCTGTTGTTTTACAAACTATCAAAAGCAGGTGCATTTTATGCATGTTAACTTCTTCCCTTCTACATTAAATGCATGTTACAGAATGTATATCGTGTCACAGTGCCGATGTCGGAACTGACGTTTTATAATGAGAATGGATTGATTTTTACTTGTTCATTTTGCCAAAATGTTAATTCAACTATCTCTCGCTTTTGTACAAAAATGTTACATTGTTATGCAGGAATGGGCTCATTTGATGCTCCTGGTGTTCGGGAAACTGATCAAACTGGTAAAAGCAAAAACAGCCGCGGATCTGGGATCGCTCCATCAATCAACTGAAAAGCCACAATGTCAACAGCGGCATTGTGTTGGCAAACCCACGGCCATATTAGAAAAAAATTTTTTTTTTTAAACAGCAGACAAAATTGCTGCTTTAAATAAAATAAAAAATAGTAAGGCACTACTGATTTCTAATTGTACTTTTCAGTTTGTTTATTAAAATGTGAAAAATCAGCTAAGTAAGAATTCAGCTTTAATAGTGCAACTGAATCATCAACATAACCTTAATAGCCCTGCTTTCATCTTACACACCATGCCAGTCTCCTCAATAAGATGTCCATAATAGTTATTTAACCTTTACAGTGCCAGGGGCCCGGCAGCTCCAGAGTGCCACTGAACCTCTGGCATTTGCAGTCAATTCCCTTCAGGTGAGAAGATAAATCATGCTCTGAACTCTTAGTCAGGCTGCTGAAGGGAGCTCCCGTTTCCACTTGTTGGTATGTACCAAAAAGTACGTATTTGGTCATTTCTTACTTCTAAGAAGGTTTTTTTTGTGTTAAAATTCATTACAAGTTAAAAGGTGTTTTAAATAAGGCATTTAAATGATATTTTAGAACAGGGGTGCGCAAATTGGGGGCCACGGCGGTTACAGACATCCCGCGCTCTCCCCCAAGGCATTTAAATTCAATGCCGGGGGACAGCGCGAGGCCTCTGCAACTTCCTTTACCTTGTCTTCGGCGACGTGACATCACGTGATCCCGCTGCGTCATTTGACGCTAGACAAGGTAAGGAAGGGGGCGCGAGCATGGGGGGGGGAGGGAGAGCAGAAAGGGAGGTGCAGAGGGAAAAGTTTGCGCACCCCTGTTTTAGAATAAATAATACATCCATACTCCGCTGAACATCACAGCTAGGGTTAGAGAAGGAACAGGCCAAACCGATCCTCCGGGGGGGGGAGGAGAATGGTGCCATCATTGAGGGGTACAGTAAAGGATGGACGTGGGGATCCATTTTACATTGTCAGATCTGCCTTCATTGGTGCTGCAGCGTCTTAAACTTCATGTCCCTAAAACGTCAATGACTCCAATAGGTGACTAATCGTATCAAGGTAATACAAAATGTCAATATCGACTTATTTTGTATGATCACCATATTGCAGAAACCTGACCTTCCATAGACACACCTGATAAGAAGAGTGGCTGACCATAATCGGATTGTACGTTCAATAATTTGCCACCCTGAAACTAGGAATAAAAAGGGGAAACAAGTTACTTTGTCCATGTACAACAATATTTTCAAGTAATTTCTGTTGTTTTTCCCATTTAGTACATGCTAGGATAAAGGTGGATAACCTAGCATATAACAAAGCTCAAATATGCTCTTGCAACCAAAATAAACTGCAGAAGAACAATCTAAGGAAATAAGCCCCTGTTGGGAGGTCAAAAAATGTCCCACCAAGAATATGTTCCAACAGAAAATATAGGTCGAAGGTTGCACAAACTCCATCAAGAATAGCTATGTTTCTTTGCATTACAAAGCACTGTTGAAAACTCAATAGAGCTTGAACAGTAAACTTTCCAGTGAGGAAGCTACGTGCAATAAAGATTTATCAGTGGTTGAGCAGAAATGAACAGAAACAGAAAGTTCCGTCATGGGACCGAAACGATGGGATAAACATAATACGGACGATTCTTTGGCATGCAACGCTCTTTGTACAGTGCTATTAACCAGTTGAAAGGTAGCGAGTTCTGCACCCCTTTTTGGTTTGTCATGAGACCTGTGCATTTGCAGTTGCTATTATACAGAAACAGAAAGGCATTTATGGATTCGATAATAAAATGTACAAGGAGAGGCTTAACTGTCATGTTATACTGCGACCAGGATACTGACTCAGGTCAGAGTTTACAGGTGACTGGAGTTAGGAGATCAGCTGCTTGCCCGAGTGCCCCCCAATCTCATCAATTAACTACTGTAAAGTTCACAAAAGAATTGCACCTGGAACTAGGATTTAGAAGAGGAAGAGATATGTCAGCAATTGCTCTCTGGCAGCTGCACATTAAATAGAATTTGAGTCCATGGTTAAAGCTGGATTTGCATGGGCTCTGCCTGGAGCAGCGTTCATGCCTCCGGTAATTTGCATCTCTAATTGTAGAGAAGTGCTCTTAAATGATGCTACGGTTATAAAAATCAGATGTTCAAAATGTGCCACTAAATAAATTTGTATTGGGGTTCAATAAAGACCAAATGAGGTTCAGTAAAACCACACAACATTTTCTGGAGACATTTGTATACTTTGTCACTAGTGTCTTCTACTTATAAAAAAATACATAGCGATTTCAATTCAAGAATGTGGCGCTATGCTTTGCCTACACAGTCCCAAAACCACTCGTCATTCCATACATGCATATCCCCAAGATTATTGTCTGTTGACATTTTCCACTAGCTCTACCATACTGTACATCCTCCTCATTATTACCACATCCCAAAATAGTTTACCACATTTCATTTTTAGTTTTTGTGTAACTTCTATTCAAAGTATTTACTGTAAGACTATAAACAAAAATGATAACCACCAGCGCCTCGGTATATAAATCATTTAGCCCTTTCTGTCCTGACAATGATTCAGTGGCAGTGTCATACTGAGCCTCCCTCACCCCAAATTGTGAAATATTCAACTTTTCAATTATACAATAAATGTCACAACATGCAACAGAGCAGGTATTTCCCCACAACAACATTTATCTAAGTAAAGAGAAGTTGAAAAGTAGGCAGCACTGCGTTGATGCATCGGAATTGTGTATCCCTGAACGCTGTGTACTTCTGAGATATCACCTATAAAATTCTGACTGACCCACGGCCCTGCCTAAATATCTTTGATTTTAGCAGAAAGGGTTGCCCAGGTAATCTTCCGTTTGTAACCAGGCAAAGGGCACTGAGAACTTCAGGAACTATGGCTTGTAACGGTGTAATCTCATGTAAGATTAAGGTGATCTAATAGCAGGAAGATTCAGTAAATTAAAGGGGGAAAAACAAACAAAAAAACAAGTGCGTTTTTACATTGGTTTAGAAAGACTGCTTGTGAAATTAAGCAGGCATGCTATGGAATTAATAAAATGTCCGCATCTATTCATTAGAAACGTAGAATTTCAAAAGCATATTGAGAACCAAGCAGATCAGAAGCAGTATACTAAACCGTCCTTTGAGAGAACACTTGCAAATAGCTTCCATCAGCAATAACCTTGTACAATTCTCATCTGAATACTGTAGGATAAACCTCCTGCATAATGCACTGTAAGGGTCAGTGTGTAACTGAAACAGAACATAACCATTAGATTTGACCTTTTGTCCAAGTCTAACTTATTGATTGATAGATTATACACACACACATGCATCATCTTCAGCCCTTGTCGATCCACTGCTGGATAAAGGCCTCTCAATGACCTTCCAGGTACTGTGTTTGCAGGCCTCTCTTCTCTATGTTGCTTCAATAATTTTTCTGATTTCATCCTCCCATCTTACTTGTGGTTGTCGTCTTGGTCTTTTCATCTCTCTTGGAAACCAGTCGAATACCATCTTTTATCAAATGTCATTTCTTTCGACGACATGTCTGGTTCACTGCCATTTTAATTTCTTCACCCTTGTGATGTCACAGACATTGTTCGTTTTCAACCCATTAATATTTTTTCCTGTCTCTTTGGGTAATAAAATATAGAAAAATTGTATGGTGCTAAGAGCTATAGAGACACAACATTGTATGAAACCTTGAGAAAGTGCTTCTTGCACGAAACGCGTTGGTGGGGCGACACCTTGTCTTGTTTGTCTGTATGACAAATAAAAAATTCATTTTTAGGCTTACACACAGTCCCTTCTTATCGTTCTAGTGGTAGTGCTCCGTTTTTTCATCTGCTGCTTATGATGAACCAATCAGATTTCCATATACAGTACAGCAAAGCTCCTATTGTAACAAGCGGTGTCCAGAAATGGAACCCTCTGACAGCTATAGGAACAGCTCTCAGAATGTTCCCTTCACCCAGAATTCATGGCGCATTGCAGTTCACGTTTTTACCCCTACCCTACACATTGCAAAGTATACACATATTAGTCCTCCAGATTACAAATAATAATACTTCCAGATTTAAAATAAAGTAATAGGGTTAGTGTAACCTGCTTCTTGCGCAATAATAACACTTATAACACAGGCTATTAGAACAAGAAAGTATAGAGAAGAGCATGAGGCCAAATTGTGTGTTTCATTAGATAAGAGCAAGGATTGTACTCGCAAACAAATGAAAACTTTGCTTGTCAAAGTTACTGCGGTTCCTATGGTCGGCGTTCAGATTTGGGCTTTCACGCTCCGGTCCATAGCTCTGCCTCCTGCAGATTGTGATGATGTCACGGTCACTCGCCCCAGGAACACTCCAGCCCTATGAGCTTTTTTTAGCTTCAGGCTGCTTCATCAGGCTCCTGTTTACTAAACATTAAAATGGCCCTTTATAGAGTCCCAGTTGTCATGGCAATTAATGAACTATATAGAACGAAATAAAGAAAAAACTGTTACGGTATCAAAATTAAAAGTTAAAATATTTCTCTATGAAAAAGCATTGGGAGGGGGGATTGAGTTCATGCGTGTCACCGTTTAAGGTGGCTATCAAAGAGTGGAGCACAGAGACTGAGGCGGAGTTTCTGAACACGAAAGACAATCTAACAGCGATTCACCTTCATTAATAGCAAGAAATCGTAATTTAATACACAGAGATGGACCCTGAAAAAAAAAAATCACGCAGGGAAGTGGTCGAGTTTGTTAAGAGACCAGATCAGACGCGCCCTTCACAAGATGGGTTTGCCTTGTCTTGGGCCCAATTGGATTCAGACTTGGATCAGAAAGGCCACTCCCATCCATTAATTCATTAATCCATCATTATTAACAAAGAGCGATATTGAGGACCTATTCAGCAATATACCTTACCTTGAGAAAGTGCTTCTTGCACAAAACGCGTTGGTGGGGCCACACCTTCGCCTTGTTTGTCTGTATGGCCAATAAATAATTCATTTTTATGGCTTACGCACTCTCAGTCCTTTTTTAATGTTCTAGTGGTAGTGCTCCGTTTTTTAATCTGCTGCTTATCTTTTCGGGTAATACCCATCATACATCTCTCCATACTTCTTTGCATCTTCAGAAGCTTCTGAATTATCTTTGCATTTAGGGTTGAAGTTTAACATCCATAAGTGAAGACGGACAGAATACACTAGTCAAAAAAATTCTTCTTGAGGCACAGTGGAAGGTTCACTTGAAATAGTGTCTTGTTTCTTCAAAATTCACTCCATCCAATCGTAATTCTCAAAGCTCCCATCTACTGTTTTCCGGCCAAGGTAGACGGTCTTCGACTTCTAGTTCTATTTCATTTATTTCAATCTTTGCAGACGTGACACATTTATTGTACATCCCTTTGGTCTTGCCGAGATTCATATGGAGGAGCACATTCTTACTTGCTTTGGCGAGTTCTCCAATTTCTTGCTGGAGGTCTTATGGACTTGTGGCAAAAAATAACAATATCACCTACAAATCGGAGGAGACTCAAATATTCATCTTCAATTTTTATTCCTTTTTATTCCCAATCTAATGTCTTGAACAATTGTTGCAGTGAAACACACACACACACACACACACACACACACACACACACACACACACACACAGTGAAAGCACTCTTAGAAACAAAAGGAATCAACAAGAGCGACTTTGCTGGAAAGTGGGTGCTCACCTCTCCGAATCAAAATAGTACAGGACAAAAACAGATGTCCACGGCACGCCAGGTTTTAGAACGAAAAAAATTGTCCACAAATTATACATATACACACACAGGCTACAATCTTTTAAGGCAGAATCAATAAGCACGATTGAATAAGTGACCTGCAGTTAAAAAATAAAATAACTGTGCTTAACTGCATGCAATTTCAGGAAGTGTCCTGAATTCCTATCACGCATTGTTAGAACTTTCTGCTGTTCCACATGTTTTGTGCACAGCTAATGTAAGAGGGAATAAGTGCAAAGGAAAATGTTCAACGTAATCCTCTTTATTATTCATTTACTGGCCAATACTTCCAGGAATTCATCTTTTTATAAAGCTGGTAGAAATGGTGTTGCTAAACATAACTTCATTTAGAAATACCATGACTTCCCAGAGATGTGTGGTACCAGGCAGGGCGACGGATCCAGGAACACAGGGTGCAATTTCAAATACAGATTACGAGCACAGTCCTACTAAACAATGTGTTGTCGTTTCAACAATGCAAAAATAACCAGATTATTTTAAAACCTGTTTTATAATGTAATGCATCGTTAACGCCTTTGAGTATGTACAGTAGGGACAGGAGTTTAATTGTGACCAGCAACAAGTATTGCAGAATATGCTACATGTAATTCAGTGTAGAAAACTAAAATAGATAACAAACTTACGTTTAAAAAAAACCAACAAAAATCTGAAATGTGGTTTGCACGTTATTCATACAATATAGATAGATACACATATATTCATGGCCACACAATGTTTAATAATGGCTTCAGCAGTGTTACACACATGATCCCTGATATTCCCTATTATGCCATGTTTTTCGGCATAAATGGAATAGACTATTAAATATATCCTAAATTACAAATCGATGGTAACTGTCCTTTATTCCTTGATGTATATAAAGGTGTAATCCCACTTAAAACTACAATGTGCCAAATGGCAGGGGTATGTTCAATGGGTTAAACCTTGTTGATTGATAACCTAAAAATGCTTCTACATTTCTTTTAGGTTTTCTAAAAGGCGCCTGTGAAATGGGTTGTAGACGGTAAAAGCGGACATGGGGAAGCTGTTAGTACTACTATGTTTTGTCTATGGGGTGTCTTACTGCTTCATAAGTACCCCTTGTTCCCCTAGTTACTTAACCACGGTGGTGGCGAAAACAAGATAAAGTATTACGCACCTGTGGCATAGTGCCAGCTACCAATAAACAAGTACGGCAAACTTTCAAAAATCATGTAAAATCCTTCTTTTTTTTTCTTTACACTTTCACTGCTTGAGGCGCTTGAAACCTATTGTGAAACACACTTTGCAGGTGCCTCTGTCAGGGAAGGGGTTAAATCCATCGCTGCCATTAGTCACTTTAGTCCGTAAGACTGCACCTTTTGCCATCTTATTTTACGAGCCAGCTTAAAAAGGAGTCCCTCCTAGGATCAAAGTGCACTAAGGACAGTGGCTTGTTTAATGCTAAGTCTAGCACATTGACACCATTAAAAATAAATCGTATTTTTACAATGTTTTAAACTTTCAACTTTCCCATCACCTATAAAGTTTTCCTCCTTACCTTCAAGGCTCTCCACTCATCTGCTCCTTCCTACATATCAGCTTTGATCTCTTGCTATGCCCCTGCTCATCTCCTGCTCTCTACTTATAACTGTTTCGTTTCCATCCCTTTCACCTCTATAGCTGTTTCTCACCTTAAACCCTTTCCCCTCACTGCCCACTTACCTGTGGAACTCCCTCACACTCAGTATACGCCAAGCACCGTCTCTCCCCACCTTTAAGGCAAACCTGAAAACTCACCTCTAAAACGAAGCATCCCAATAGCCTGGACTCATGGCTACTGTCCCCCAGTCACTCCTACCAACCATTGTGCCAAGCATTGCCATCTACTGCACTTACTCCCTCACCCGCTGTCTCCAAGCCTCCCAACATACCACTTAGATTGTAAGATTTCCGGTGCAGGGATTTCCTTTCCTATTCTCCAATTTTGTTTATTGCACGTATTGTATTATAATTTCCTGTACTGTATATTGAGGGTGCTGTATAAATACAGATATAGTAGATACATGCTAAACAAAAGCTGCAGAGGGGGTTTCATTTGACAATAGAATAGAACCAACTAGTCCATTTCTTTTAATCAATTGAAGGATCTTTTGGGGGTAGCATGGCTCGTCTGTCCTCACTGCAAAGACAAATTGAGGTTTTTGTTTTGCCCATTGTTTCATTAGTAATTATGAGGCCATCATTAGTCACGCAGATAAACATCAGTAGCTGATGTGCTTGAATACAAAGGACACGGAGAGAAAGAAAACATTCATTTGAACAAGGTGCAAACAAGTAAAAGTGTTACTACTTTAAGGGAGATTTAATCTTTCTAAGGGAGTGGATTACACTAGTAAATTGCACATGGAGACTGCACCTTTTATGAGTGTTCCTCTTATTGTTAGCTGTGACATCAGCCAAAAAATAAACATATTGTTCCATTCTAACCATGACACATGGACCACTTCGTTACCCTAATTGTTTATCTTTCTCTGCAGCCGCCCGTACTATTTTAACACACTGACTCGACACACCTGGCAAATGTTGATGTATCGCACATATCAGTAACGTGTTATTTCATATAAATATTTTACAACAGCTAAAAGCTCAGCGGCACGGTTTTAAGAAACAGAACATTTCATGCTCACTTAGCATTTAAACTTGACTTGTTTACACTTACTTTATATACATTTCCATATACAGATCCTCATAGTATGTAAGGTCCTAAGATATGCACAAGTAACAATGGCACCTGTTTAATAGAAAGTGCTGCAGGACTTCCAGCATTGTATATTTCCCCCCAGAAGCACAGTACAGGAGGGCCCCGGGCATGCGGCGAGTTCCGTTCTAAGGGCCCGCCGCAAAGCAAAAATCGCCGGAAAATGTAACCAGCGATTTTCAGTGTGCGCGCATGCGCAGACCGGCAATTCGCCCTTCTATGCATGCGCGACCTCGGCAAACCCCCCTCATTCTGCGCATGCGTGACCTCGCAGTGGCCCGTTCTGTGCATGCGCGACCTCGGACTGGTCTGTTCTGCACGTGCGCAGACATGGCGGCCCCCTTCTCGGTACCGCCGTATCGCTGTATTTATGCCAATGATCCACTACCGATACAATGTACTGACTTCAAAAATATCTGCACAAGAGAAGTGGAAATAGACTAGTTTCAAGCAGCAATCCCCTCTACTCGCCATAAAAAAAAAATATATATGTTTCCTTACTTTTTACCACTCAAATCCTTTTGCTGCTGTATTTAGCAAAGCTGTCCCTTTTTTTTATTTGCACTGTGTAGATTTTCTGAAAGTTTGTCTCTCAGGGAAATTAAAATGGCTGCTGCCATCCACACTCAGGTTGATAGGGTAACCGCTGATGCCATTGAATTAATAAACAGGTGAAAAAAGCAAAAAGCTAGCATTTTCAGAATGCGTGTACTGACTGATCTGTGTGGTTGATTGAAGTGCTGGTTGGTTAAAGTGTGTGCAGTTAGAACCAGAAGCAGTTTGAACAAGGAAGCGGTTAAACAGGGTATAGTTTATTGAAGTACAGTTTACTGTTAGTACTTCTAAACTTCATAGATGCTAGAATGAGCAGGATTGAAAATGCCACTCAATGCACATCTTGCCACATGTATGTGCACTTGGAGCAGCTGTTCCAAGGAGCATACCGCTGTGAAAAGTGTGAGCGGGTGGTCTCTCTAGAGTCAGAGATTGCTGATCTGAAGAGGCAACTTGCAATATTGAGGGACATTGGCAATCTTGAAAGGGAATTAGAGCTCACTGAGCAGGCCCTTGCTTTGACTAGTGGTGCAGATGGTGGCGCTGTTAGTGAGGAGCAGGTAGTTAGCTTGGTTGCCATTAGTGAGGAGCAGGTAGGTAGCTGGGTGACAGTTAGAAGGGTAAGCAGGGGCAATAGGGAGAGGCAGGTCATTTCTGAGCTGACACACCCCAATAGATTTGCCATGTTGAGTGAAGATATTGGGAATGTTGGGCCAGAAATGGCAAGGCTGGGGGAGACTAATTCCTCTCGCAGCCAGGGGAATAGTTCCTCCAGCACAGTGGGGACTCAGGATGCTCAGATACAAAGAAAGATTGTGGTAGTAGGGGACTCCATTATTAGGAAGGTAGAGAGGGCAATCTGTTGCCGGGACCGCATGGACCGAACAGTTTGTTGTCTCCCGGGTGCTCGGGTTTGGCACATTGCGGATCGGGTAGACAGATTGTTGGGGGGGCTGGGATTGACCCAGCGGTCTTGGTACACGTTGGCACCAATGACAAAGTTAGAGAAAGATGGAGGGTCCTAAAAAATGATTACAGGGATCTAGGCCAAAAGCTTAAGGCAAGGACCTCCAAGGTAGTATTTTCTGAAATACTACCAGTGCCATGCGCTACCGCAGGGAGACAGTCAGAGATCAGGGAGGTTAATGCATGGCTAAGAAAGTGGTGCAGGAAGGAGGGGTTTGGGTTTTTAGAGCACTGGGACTCCTTTTCTGAGAGGTGCCATCTATATTCTAGGGACGGATTGCACCTCAATGAAGAGGGATCTTCTGTGCTAGGGGGGAGAATGCTAAAAAGGTTGGAGGAGATTTTAAACTAGGATGGAGGGGGGAGGGGAATGAAACAGATAATGAACTAAATGGAATAGATGAGGATACAAGGTGGTATGGAGGTAGAATGGGGGCAAGTGCAAGTTTGACAAGCAGTGAGACACCCATAGTAAATACAGATAATACTAGAAAAATTCTAAAGACTAAACCAAGTGGGAGCAGAAAAGAAGGAGCAGATAAGATAATAGTACAGGCTGAAAAAAAAGTTAAATGTATGCTTGCTAATGCAAGACGCCTGACAGATAAAATGGAGGAGCTTGAATTAATAGCTGCAAGGGAGCAGTATAATATCATAGGCATTACTGTAACATGGTGGGATGAAACTCATGACTGGACAGTTAATGTAGAGGGTTATTCTCTTTTTCGGAAGGATCGAACAAATAGAAGGGGAGGTGGAGTATGTTTATATGTTAAACCGGATCTAAAACCTATTATAAGGGATGATGTCTTTGAAGGGAATGATGAAAATGTAGAGACTTTGTGGATAGAAATTAGCAGTGGAGGTAAAAGTATAAAGAAAATGTTTGTGGGAATATGCTATAAACCACCAAATATCTGTGAGATTGAGGAAGCTAAAATACTTTTGCAAATGGAGAAGGCATCAAAACTGGGTCATGTTTGCATAATGGGGGATTTTAATTATCCAGACAGACTGGGGCAATGAGATTAGCGTTACAACAAAAGGAAACAGGTCTTTGGGGGTGCTTAAAGACAATTATATGACCCAAATTATTGAGGAACCAACCAGGAGAGGGGCAGTTCTGGATTTGGTCATATCAAACAATGTAGAAGTAATAACAAATATTCAAGTCCTGGAACATTTGGGTAACAGTGATCATAACGTGGTCTCATTTGAAATAAATTATCAAAAAACAGATTACTTGGGTTCAACAAAGACTTTAAACTTTAGAAAGGCAGATTTTAATAAACTGAGGTCTAATCTAGTAGTAATACAATGGGATGATGTTTTTGCAGGGATAAATGTAGAAGATAAATGGGCGGTCTTTAAAACATTGTTAGAAAAGCACACTTATCAGTCAGTTTATACCCTTGGGTAATAAGTATAAAAGAAATAAGTCAAAACCAATGTGGCTAAATAAACAGGTAGGGGAGGAAATGGACAAGAAGAGGAAGGCGTTTAGATTCTTTAAGTCAGAAGGGACGGAGACATGGTATTAGAATTATAAGGAATGTAACAAAAATTGCAAAAGGGCAATCAAATTAGCAAAAATGGATAATGAAAAAAGAATTGCAATAGAAAGTAAGGTCAACCCAAAAAAGTTTTTTAAGTACCTTAATAACAAAAAAATGAGAAAAGAAAATATAGGACCCTTTCAGTGTGAGATGGGTAGGCAGATTATTGGAGATAAGGAAAAAGCTGACGTATTAAACAAATTCTTTGCCTCTGTGTTTACCAGGGAAGAATCAAGTTCAATAGTAGTGTCGCAGGAGGAAGCCACAACCTCCATATTAATGAACAATTGGTTAACTGAGGAAGAAGTTCATAAGCGACTTGAAAAAATTTAAGTAAATAAGGCACCTGGCCCCGATGGCATACATCCAAGAGTTCTCAAGGAGTTAAGCTCAGTAATAGCAAAACCATTATATTTAATATTCAAGGACTCCATTTCCACAGGCTCAGTACTACAAGATTGGCGTAAAGCAGATGTGGTGCCTATATTTAAAAAGGGAGCTAGATCACAACCGGGAAATTACAGACCTGTAAGCCTGACTTCAATAGTAGGGAAACTACTTGAAGGTTTAATACGGGATAATATTCAGGAATACCTGAAAAATTATTAGTAATAGTCAGCATGGATTTA
This sequence comes from Ascaphus truei, assembly GCF_040206685.1. Lineage (NCBI taxonomy): Eukaryota > Metazoa > Chordata > Amphibia > Anura > Ascaphidae > Ascaphus > Ascaphus truei. Next base: position 340,091,770 of record NC_134485.1, read on the forward strand.
TGAAGGATAGATCTTGCCAAACTAATCTTATTTGTTTCTTTGAGGAGGTAAGTAGGAATTTAGACCAGGGTAATGCAGTTGATGTGGTCTACTTAGATTTTGCAAAGGCTTTTGATACGGTTTCACACAAGAGGTTGGTGAGCAAAATAAAGAAAATTGGACTCAGTAATAATATATGCACCTGGATTGAAAACTGGTTAAAGGGCAGACAACAGAGGGTTGTCATAAATGGAACTTTTTCAGGTTTGGCTAAAGTCGTGAGTGGAGTACCTCAGGGATCGGTACTGGGACCCCTACTTTTTAACTTGTTTATTAATGAACTTGAGGTTGGGATCGAGAGCAAAGTCTCCATCTTTGCTGATGATACTAAATTGTTTAAGGTAATAGAATCAGAGCAGGATGTAATTTCTCTTCAGAAGGACTTGGAGAGACTGGAAACGTGGGCAGGTAAATGGCAGATGAGGTTTAATACAGATAAATGTAAGGTTATGCATTTGGGATGCAAGAATAAAAAGGCGACTTACAAATTAAATGGAGATATATTGGGGGAATCCTTGATGGAGAAGGATTTAGGAGTGCTTGTAGACAGCAGGCTTAGCAAAAGTGCCCAATGTCATGCAGTAGCTGCAAAGGCAAACAAGATCTTATCTTGCATCAAACGGGCAATGGATGGAAGGGAAATAAACATAATTATGCCCCTTTACAAAGCATTAGTAAGACCACACCTTGAATATGGAGTACAATTTTGGGCACCAATCCTAAGAAAAGACATTATGGAACTAGAGAGAGTGCAGAGAAGAGCCACCAAATTAATAAAGGGGATGGACATTCTAACTTATGAGGAGAGGCTTGCTAAATTAGATGTATTTACATTAGAAAAGAGGCGTCTAAGAGGGGATATGATAACTATATACAAATATATTCAGGGACAATAAAAGGAGCTTTCAAAAGAACTATTCATCCCACGGGCAGTACAAAGGATTCGAGGCCATCCCTTAGGGTTGGAGGAAAGGAAATTTCACCAGCAACAAAGGAAAGGGTTCTTTACAGTAAGGGCAGTTAAAATGTGGAATTCATTACCCATGGGGACTGTGATGGCAGATACAATAGATTTGTTCAAAAAAAGGTTGGACATCTTTTTAGATGGGAAAGGTATACAGGGAAATACCAAATAAGTATACATGGGAAGGATGTTGATCCAGGGATTAATCCGATTGCCAATTCTTGGAGTCAGGAAGGAATTCATTTTTCCCCTTAATGGGATTTTTTGTTTGCCTTCCTCTGGATCAATAAGTAAGTATAGATATAGGATAAAGTATCTGTTGTCTAAATTTAGCATAGGTTGAACTTGATGGACCTACGTCTTTTTTCAACCTCATCTACTATGTAACTGTCACGCCTGCATGCCCGCAGACCTGGCTAGAGCCCAGTACCGAGGTGGGAACGGTATGATACCACACACCCACAGCAGTGGGAGCAAGCCCGGAGTGTGGTATAGCGTTGCTGGGCCTGTAGAAAGAGCTGTTAGCATATACTTGCAACGCTGGGGATTGTCCGAGAGAATAGTCGTGTCCGTGTGCCAGATCCAGGAGTCCAGAGGTTAACGTAGTAGAGGGCGTAGCAGTGTTCACAGGGATACCAGATAGCAAAGTAGTCCAAGACGAGCAGGGGTCAAAACCAGGGAGATCCAATAAATCACAGGAGCAGGATACAGGGAGTACACGGAGAGAGCAAAGCATAGGTCAGGTACACACAGGGAAACAGGAACTATGCAGAGCAGGGAAGAAGTGGACAGACAGGGATTATAAAGGACGAGTTACCAATGGGAGAGAGGGGAGGAGTAGAGTGAGAAGTGGGAGAAGACAAGGATAGGACAGGAAGAGAAGGGGAGGAGACAGAAGGGACGGACAGGGGAAAGGCCTGAAGGGATTGGGAGGCGGAGACCTGGGAAACAGGACAAGAGGAACCTGTGCGTGCGTGCGCCCTCTGTAAGGTGGGAGTGCTTGTGCACTGGTTGCAACCCATCAAGGGATCGCATGGAACAAGGGAAGACCGCAGGGGGACGAAAGGGAACATGCGCGCGACGTTAGACTGTGCGATGGCGTACAGCGGCATATCGGAGGAGACAGGTGAGTCAGGGAGTGCCATGGCGGAGCGTGTGCGCGTGCCCTCCGAGGATTGGGGGAGTGCACGCACCGGACGCGTCACCAGGCACGCAGAGCGCCGCGCCGCAGGCACCATGCCAGGAGAAGGCAACGGGTCAGGTTGCGCTACAGGAACAGGTAATGCCGTGACCGCGGGAGCAAGGGAGCAGGGAGGGTTAGAGCCGGGGCACAGGGAACGTGTGGGTACACCGGACCTACGGGGAACGCGCTGCGGCAATGGGAGAAGGGCAGGGGGAGTCACAGGAGATGGGAGAGAGGTACAGGGAATCTCCTGAGTCGTCACAGTAACTATGTAAAAAGCAAGAATTTGAGTAGCGCAATATAAACTGACTATTTCCGTTATGACTTCCATTTTAGTCTTTTTGTGGCAATGCCTGCTTTAAAGAAAGTCCTTTCACTATAAATCCAAATATAAAAATGAAAAAAAAAATGAAAAAAATACACACACAGACACACACACACACACACACAAAGACCTACTGTATACTAATAAAAACCTAAAATAAATGAGATATTCCTGTGTTCTTCTCATGCTTTGAAAGCCTGAAGAACATGGAGATCGATTTCTAATCCCTCACTTTTGTAGGTCTTTTTGTTTGGTAAAGCACAAACAAAACTATACATGCCCCCTGGCCCTGCTGTTACACTTGATCTTTTAGTCTGCAGCAGTAAAGGAAAGGTCTGTAGCAGGAGATGCTGCAACACAAGAGGTGAGACCTGCATCTCAGGGCACTCCAGCACTCCAGGGCTGTAAATGACATCGGAAAGGATCCCCGTCTCCTGACAAGAAAATCTGTACGTCACAATAACTGGATTGGAGATTGGTATAGTTTATATTTTGTAATGTTTTGAGGCAAAACGAAAGCGCAGCCTGCCATCTGCTAATGCCAAATCAGTAAACACGGTGAGTTGGCACCTGGAAGGGGTTTGATTTCCTCTGGCTACGCTATTTTGTCTGATGTCACCGTGTGTTCAACTAGTGCTTGTACTATAACCCCTCTCCTTATCTTTAGTGGTTCTATGATAAGGACAGGGTAGGAGAAGGGTAAAGAAAACACGATTGATAAACAATTCCGCAGTTAGAGGCGCCCTGGGAAATTCAGTTTCCAAATAATTTCTAAAGAAATTAAAGCAGCCAAATATTTGCTATTAACATGGTTAGAGGTGTTTAGGGAAACCAATTACAGGTGCGTTTCAGGCAAGCTACATGGGACTGCACATTTATGTGACCCACTACTATTTACCTGCAGGTCCTCCCCAGCTTATCTGCAATATTTTACGCAGCTTGGGGTCAAGGTGAAAACCGCAAGGGCAGCCACAGCCGCCCAATGTTAGCATATGGGCTGCCCGCGGCTTTCTTCTGTGCTGCCAGATGAAAAAATCCTATGTACAATGCTGCTTACCACACACTATACTGTAATTGTGAAGCCCCGAGTCCCATTGGGAGCAAAGCGTATATGAAATAAGTTAATCCCCAGCAGCAGTGAACCATGGGTGCATCTGTACTTCACTCTTGCTTCTATTCACTCAAACACTGTACATACAGTAGAAGATTAGGAAAATCATTGGCAACTTGCCCAGGATTGTTTCAATGCTTCAGTTCACTTTCATGCCAAGGGTGCAGCATTGGAGATTCAAATACACAGTCACAATTTCCCGACCGCATTGAATTCCCCTTACCAAGCAGGACCCTGCATTCTTGTGGATTTCAAATAATGCCAAAATAAATGCAAGTACTGGAGGCATTTCCTGGAATGTAAACCATGCTCACATTGTATGTTTTAGAAGTCTTTATATGTCTATTGATTAGCTCAGGTCACCAAACTTATCCCAAATGGCGACTAGGAAACACTACATTTACAAATAGAAGGACTGATACAGACATACAATAAACCCACGTGACACGATAATACCATTAGAATATTCAGTATTTTAATAATACAATAACTTTAATTCCAGTTGACTTAAAGCCTTAGTGTATTACATTAAAATACTGAATATTTTAATGGTATTATCGTGACACCATTTAATACTAGTTTTGCAAACTTTCCCCAAAACACCATTTTTGGTAAACAAGTGTAACTATGAAGTCCTTCAAGTGTATAAAAACTGCAGATACTGCAGAGGCAGAGTTCCACTTAACATTAATGTTTCATTTAATGGGACAGTGCTATCTTTTTGTGGATCGTAAGCAAAAATATCCTGGGGGCCCATTCGACACACTATCACTTTATCCATTACTGGCACAAACCCCATCTGGACACAAATTGAATTTCAGAAAAGAAGTGGTATGTTTAAAGGTTGTTGATATTTTCATGATTGATTGTAAAAAAGCAGCATTCCCACCTACTCTGTTTACAGGATAGGAACTAGGGGGACCACCGGAGGTATACCACACTATTTCCCCCTCTGCAGACCCCTCAGGCCTGAGATACTTATCGGTGAAGCTACTCAAGTGATAACTCCCTCCAGGGGAAAGAAAATAGCCGCCAAATTTCAGGCCAATAGGAAGCCACGACGACATCGGTTGTGACTTCCTATTGGACAGCCATATAAAATCGATATAAAACAACAGGAAGTAATACTGGCAACTTTACTGGTAAGTGTCTCGGCAACTGAGGGGTCCACAGAGCTTAAAATTGCACGATTCAGCTACATAGGACCCCCCCCCCCCCAACCCCCGTTTTCACTCCTATAAAATAAGGAGGAGCAGCTATGGAGTATTGCTGCTTTAAGTCCCGTTGTGGCAGCCAACTCATTACAAATGTGCTGAATAATTAAATGTTAATAGGATATGAATTTGGATGCCACAAAATTAATAAGGACTTCTTGAACTTGTTGTTGTCCTAATAAATCAATTAGTGTCCCTTATGCTTAAACCCCACATATTACCAATATTAAAAGTGTCACATCTTGCAATTCCTCTCTCCCCACAGCTTGATAACTGGAAGACACCTTCGGGAACAATTTTTGTTTTTTTATTATTAGGTAGGTGTCTATGGTTCAGGGGTACTTTAGAAACTGAAACTCTTCAAAGGGCTGGTCCTATAACACTTCTGGTCTTTTTCTTGTCTGTCCACCCTTTCACCCAACACATGCCCTTTATCCTCTCCCTGAACTATTGTAACCTTACATTGGCTGGTCTTTGTATCATCTTCGGAGCAAGAGAAATTGTTACAGTAAAAGGAGCAGATGTGCCCCAAAAACATTTCCTCCCGACCCCAAACCCCCGCCCTCTAGGTGGGAGCAGTGGGTCTACGGAGATGAACCGCGTGCATTTCAGATCTGGGGACCCCCTACGTCTGGAGATACTTACCTCCGAGTTAGGTGCCGGTAGCCGCTCTCCTCGGGTTGCCAGGGTTCCCAGTATGTCTACTGTTGAAAGTTTTTGCGTCCTGCAGGCCAATAGGAAGCTGCAACGTCATCGAGGCTGCTTCCCATTGGCCTATGTGATACAGGAGCTTTAAACTTTAAAGCACTGCTTGCTGAGCCGGAGCTGCCACTGGCACCTACGTCGGAGGTATGTATCTCCAGAAGCAGGGGGTCTCCGGAGCTCAAATGAACAGAGTTGAGCTCAGGAGACCCCTGGCTTCAATACTATATATTTAATTTAAAAAAAAAATCAACAAAAATTTGCCGTCATGGATTGCTACTTTAAGGCAGCAAAATATGTGAAATCTTATATGTTTGTTTTTTTAAATACATCAGTTCTGTAGTATTAGAAAATAGTGACGTTTTTTATTACAAAAAAATCTTACAACTTAACTGTACTTTCCCATCAATAAATGCCAAAATCCTTTTGATTGAATTTTAAAGTGCCTTTTGAAAAACACTACAGTACTCCACTTTTTCACAAAACCCATTTGCTGTGCTTTTCACTTGGAGCATATTATGATTATTGTTTATTTGTAAAGCACCAACATATCCCGCAGTGCGGTACAGTGGGGATACAGACTTATGTACATTACATAAACAGAAGGACATCAAATAAATACCATTTACATTTATGTTCGGATACTGGATCTGCATTCCCAAAAGTTTAACACTATATGTTGTATTCCGCTGTAAAAATCAGACTCCTGGCTTGGAGCTACATAGGAAAATATAAAATGATAGGCTTCACGTGTACAGCAAGATACTATGCTGCAAATACAAGAGATACAAACAAAATATGTTTACATACTAAAAGTAAACATGTAACTAGGAGGACTACCCATGTACTGCAATACAGGACAAAAGACTCGATGAACATTTATTTACACAAACATTATTAATAAAAAAAACACTGGCTTTAGTGAAACAAGGCCCTACGTCAACAGACCTTCAGTCATGTGAGGACAACAGTCAGCATGGGAAGTCCCCCCACTCCTGCAGGCCCTCAGTCTGCATTCATTAAGAATACATATCTAGCTGCGGATAACAAAGAAATCAAACTCATGTAATTGACCCCTTGGCATCAACAGGGGAAGGCAATGGGATGTTATGCTATGCCGTGACTTGGAGGCCGCCTCTCTTGCAGCCAAGGGGTTAATTAAAAGGTGTATCCAATCTGTGTCAGCAAACAAAGAAAATGTTGAACAACTGGGGGGAAAAAAACACTGTTCCTTTTCTGTTGTAGTCCAAACATTTTTTTATAAAACCTGCTTATTCTGGTAATGTCTTTGGCCTGGATCAAAAAAAAAAACGTGATAAATCACCCTGCTTACAACACTTGGTATATGACAGATTGGTTTGTATAGAAAGATGCCCAGAGTCTAACCTTCCCTGTTTAGCATAAAGGATCGCCATGCTATGTTGGACACTGCACTATTTATATTGACGCTACCTTTCTGTTGCCAAACAAAGCACCACCGCAGGTGAAAATGTTTGTTTCAGAGACAAATACACTCGTGGCAGCACAAGGTTATTCATTGGAAGCTAAGTAAATATTATTTAGCAGCATAAACCTTAATCAATAATACAACTCCCAACATTTGCCAGTGCTCTGCAACCTTGCATAAAAGTTGGATTATTACGGTCAAGTGGACTTTCCAAAGTAGCATCCACACAGCAGAAACAGGAGGTTTTTTTTGTCAATATCCTGCCCTTGCTGTTTTGAACCTTGTTTCCATTAACTTCATACTATTTCCCATTCCAAAAATACCATGTCTCAAAAGTCATAATTCGAGGGATTGATAAAAAAAAAAAAAAACGATTGCTATAGATTGCCATACAAAATTCATAGAATTCCATATAAAAGAAAAATATCAGCTACGGTGTACTTTTACATGCCTACATTTTTTTTTAAAAGGAAAAAAAATAAAGAGATAGATATATAGCAAATGGAAATATAACTGTATGCTCATTTGCATGTCTTAGGCAGGTCTGCAACCCCACCTTTTATCATTATCACCCAGTACTTCCACTGCAGCAAGGGATTCTGGGAAATGACATGCAAATGAGCACACAGTGCCACTTTTTGCTTCAAAACCATTTTAAACATGGTTCCCTATAGGCTTAAGCTTGCTGCATGGTCACAGCTTTAAGCACAGCCAGGGTTAAGATGCATAGCCAGTATATTTCCATTTGCTATATGCTTTTCTGTGGAGGGTTTTTGTCACTTTTTTTTTACTCACCATAACTTAACTAAGTATATGTACATATATCTGTATATATATATATATGTGTATATATATATATATGTGTATATATATATTTTTTTTTTTATAGAATTATGCTTGGGGGGGGGGGGGAGCCTGCAACATAAAATAAACTTAGCCCTAAGTGCAATTTAGAAGGGGGGTGGGGGAGAAACAGTTTGAGTGAATCAACTAACGACATGATCTTATGGAATATTTTCATTAAACCCTGCTTTTGAGAACATATAAAATGGTTTTCCTGTTACGCTTAGACACTGTCATTACATCCCACTCTGTTTTTACTCATTAGTGCAGATGAGCCACAAAGGACTTGTTTCAATCGTTTGCCAAGTCCCCCTGAAAAAGTTATCCATGTGAGGTGACTTGGGAAATGCTACTATGCAAATAGATGTAAACTACTGAACATTTGTCATTGAGTTGAAGGGCATAAGAATCATGTATTGGTTGTATAAGTATCCTGGTAATGACTCTCCCCACAGACCTCTCTCTCAACGTACCTGATACATTATTTTATCATTTCACTGCTTGGAAGTAAAAAAAAATGTTGGCTTTTTTTGTACTTGAAGTGTTCAAGCTACAATAGCCATACTATTCTTGATAAACACAGACAAGTAATGAATACACATTTTTGGGTATATCTTGTATAAAACTATCCATGGTTTCATGTATATTTTCCTTGTATTACACAAAAGTCATTCCAAACTCTAAAACAATGCTTTAAAAAAATATAAATACAGGTAAACCCCGTTATAACGCGGTCCTCGGGGTCCACCCCGAGACCACCGCGTTACTAACAGGGTCGCGGGGAAAAAAATGGCCGCCGCTTTAGCGCATATTCATCCCGCGGGACAGGAGATGGGAGCGGGGATGTCCCTCTGGTCCCCGCTTCCCCCTGTCACCGCGGGACAGGCCGCGGGACAGGAGATAGGAGCGGGGATGTCCCTCCGGTCCCCGCTTCCCCGTCACCGCGTGACAGGCCGCAGGATGGGAGGGGGGATGCCCCTCCGGTCCCCGCTTCAGGAGGAGCAGAGGGAACTGGCAGGCAACATCCACACCTCACGAGCCGCACGGCGCATGCGCATGCGCATGGCGAACGTGAGGGGTGCCTGTATAAGTTTCCTAAAGTGATCGCTGTCGGGATGTGCTGCTTTGGAGACAGGTAAGCACAGTCTCCGGAAGACCGCTAACCCCCCCCCCCCCCCCCGCCACAGCACAGGGCCCTCGCGCAGCAGTACAGGGCCCGCCGTAGCGCAGGGTCGTCCTGCCACTCAGCCGCAGGGCCCCGCCACCCCCCCACAGCACAATGACGTCCCACCCCCCGCCCCGGGCCGTAACACCAACCAAGAGGGGAGGGGGACACACCGGACGCTCGGACACCCTTTCCCCTGGCTGTGAGGGGGTTAATGTTGAAGAGGCACCACAGAGGTTGGGTTACCTTGCTGTGTGTGTGTGTGTGAGCAGTGTGCATCAGTGTGAGCAGTGTGTGTGCACTGTGTGTCAGTGTGAGCAGTGTGCAGTGTGTGTCAGTGTGAGCAATGAGCAGTGTGTCAGTGTGAGCAATGAGCAGTGTGTCAGTGTGTGCAGTGTGAGCAATGAGCAGTGTCTGTGCAGTGTGTGTCAGTGTGAGCAGTGTGTGTACAGTGTGTGTCAGTGTGAGCAGTGTGCAGTAATGAGCAGTGTGTCAGTGTGTGCAGTGTGTGCAGTGTGAGCAATGAGCAGTGTCTGTGCAGTGTGTGTGCAGTGTGTGTGCAGTGTGTGTGCAGTGTGTGTGCAGTGTGTGTGCAGTGTGTGTGCAGTGTGTGTGCAGTGTGTGTGTCAGTGTGAGCATTGTGTGTCAGTGTGAGCAGTGTGTGTGCAGTGTGTATCAGTGTGAGCAATGAGCAGTGTGTGTGCCGTGTGTGTGCCGTGTGTGTGCCGTGTGTGTGCCGTGTGTGTGCCGTGTGTGTGCCGTGTGTGTGCAGTGTGTGTGCAGTGTGTGTGCAGTGTGTGTGCAGTGTGTGTGCAGTGTGTGTGCAGTGTGTGTGCAGTGTGTGTGCAGTGTGTGTGCAGTGTGTGTGCAGTGTGTGTGCAGTGTGTGTGCAGTGTGAGCAATGAGCAGTGTGTGTGCAGTGAGTGTGTGCAGTGTTTTTTTTTAAAACGGGAGCCACGGGAAAACCGCGTTATAACCGAATCGCGGTATAGCGAGGCGCGTTATAACGGGGTTTACCTGTATATGTATAATAAGTAGAAGAGGTTAAGTAAATGTTATTATGTATACATCTTTATTCATTTTATAATCTATGTATCCCTATCACCACCCTAATAATTATCAACCGTATTGTCTATATATAAAAAAAAACAAATCCAGCAGTATGGAAGAACCAGAAACGTTGACAAACTTATCCAACAGCAATGTAGTGGTAGAGATCCAAGGATTCCAGCGGTGCACAGCTCAATGGAATAGGAGACCAGCAAGGTGTTGGTTTAAAAATATAGATTTATTGAAAAAACATGGTATTGGGGACACACTCTGACGCGTTTCGGACTGGCGTAGTCCTCTATGATTAAGGACTACGCCAGTCCGAAACGCGTCAGAGTGTGTCCCCCATACCATGTTTTTTCAATAAATCTATATTTTTAAACCAACACCTTGCTGGTCTCCTATTCCATTGAGCTGTGCACCGCTGAAATCCTTGGATCTCTACCACTACATTGCACATTGAGCGTGGATGCACGCACCCAGGGAAGCAGCCTTATGTGAGTATTGTATGTCTCTTTTCACTAGAGACTTGATGACCGGTAACAGTGCAGCAACACAAGGGTTATGTATGGCGCAGTCCTACAAACTAACGGTATGTTAACCCTTATTTCTTTATCTCAATACGCTATTGTGGATGCATTTATCAAGCACTGGGTCCAATATCTTGCTGTGTTTATAGGCTGACTTCCTGCTAATGGACTCAACTACTCACTAAAGTTCAGACTTAGATTGAGCACTGTATTTGGGACACATGCCCCAAAACTACACATTATCCAACAACAAAAATGAGATATGACTTCGTGAATTCGGCATGGCATAAATAGAAGAAAAAAAATGATATATATATATATATATAAAAAAATTAAAATAAAAATATATATATATATATAAACATATGGCATTTTATTAGTGCATGTGTTTTGTAAAACAAGACTTAACTACGCTTATTACAGGGTGTTTACCTATCTCCCAAGTTATACAACTTTATTATAGGACAACTTTTACATCAGCAGCAACCCTATTAAATGCCTGTGGGGGGGGGGGGGGGGGGAGGAGAGAAACACTATATCCCAGAGGTATTAAGAGATTTTGTGGGGAGCAAATCCCACTCAAGATTGAAATAGGGGACCGTCTCATTTTTACTTCAGGTGAAGAAAACACTCTCCAAACTAACAAGGACCTCAGAAACCTCCCCAATGTTGAGCTCCCCCTGCATTTTCACAGTTGCTGCCATAACTACAGAATTCTAAGCTACAGGAGAGACAGACACCAGTGCATTCTGGGACTTCACAGAGGAACTCTGTGTTTCTAAAGGCTTTTAATATCAAAGAGAAGCATTCCTCTCTCTAAGCTCTCAACGTTTTGGGAGATGCTGTTTAAGAGTTTCCCTCCTCCCCCCCCCAATTCTATGACCTAAATGTTACGTTATGCAGAATGGCTTTTAGGTCAGTAAGTACTACAAATGAACGAACGAACTACTGTGAATTAAATTAGAGCTTTACAGGCTTGTGTCACACCTAGAATCATATGTCTCTCAGCCTGATGTTCATGCTGTTGGAACATGTCAGGCAATGTTGTATGCAGTAGAGACAGTTGAGCTATGGAGACCTCGTGTAAAGAATTACGTTGGTCACCAATTCCCTTAGTATCCTTTTTTGGAAAACAGAATGTAGGTTGCAATCACATACAAATTCCTAATAAAAAAAAGAGTTCTTAGTACTGCCAAAAAAAAAGCACTATCCAAAACGGTTTGCTTTTCTCTATATTAAAGTGCAAAATTATCTTTTGATACAGCCTGTTTCAGTCATCTGATACTGGGTAGTCTATTGGAGATTTCCCTTATACAACCGGTTTGACGAACCTACAGTATGAACGCTTGTGTTCTGGGTTTGTTCCTTATACTTGACTGTAGCACCATGGATGTAGGCTGCCAATATTGCTCAGTGTTTTACAAAATATGAAGAATGTGTGTACAGAAGAGATCCTCTCTCCCATTAGCATGCAACAATTGTGATAAGGTTGAGCTGGACTTTCTATCCTTCCACCGTACACTACATATTGGATAAGCTATTATATGAACCATGAAAACCGCTTACCTGTAGTGATATACAGATATAGATATATCAGACATAAAAAAATGACAAATCATACACTAGAACTGTTAACTATATTTCCAAATAAATATTGCATGTAATAAAAAAACTAAAATCAACTACAAAGTTATGCAATGTATTTATTGAAGCACAAAATGGAGAGAAGAAAAAACATATAGGGAAGCTGCTGCCTACAGAGAGTAAATAACATCTCCAGTGACAGGTTTACATTAGTCCTTTTTTACATCATTCCCAATAACTGACAATTTCTTGAAATAGTGAATGTGGATGATTTAAGGATAGATGACCTGGATGGCAGGATAAAGGAGAGCACCGCTCCGAATGCAAAAAACGGGGGTCCAGACAGAATGTGCTGATAAAACAGGTCATTTATTTTCAGACCGGAATCGCTAACATCATGGTGGTCACACAAAGGTAATACTCCTGCGCGTTTCACGCACTGGGCGCTTTATCATGGAAGATTTAAGTGCAGCTACTCTTTTACAACTGTAAACTAAAAGCCTTAATTTCCACCAACCATAGTGCAAGACAAAAGAATTGCTGCTCTCACCCTCCCATGCCCCACGTACATCTCAGGCCACGTACCCATACATACGCCTATACTCACCCTCCATTCTGCCCATGACAAGACTTGTGCTGCATCTTCTCTCTGGAATTCCCACGTACCATCACTTTTTTTAAAGGAAGGCGATCTTGTATACCCCTAACATCAACCCCCTCCAACCATTCTGGTAACAGCATTGCTGCTGGACTAAGCTCCAAGCCATCTAACCTCACCCCCCCCCCCTAATATCCACACCCCAAACCTTAATGGGACCAGCTGTGCGGCCGAACCATATTGCAACATGAGGCATACTTGCACCCTACAATAAGCAGCCACTTTTTTTTTTTCTCCAAATATTTTTATTAGGCATTGATGCAACAGATAATTGTCAGATATATTTCACAGCCTAATACATTAACATTTTAACTTTTGGGGGGGGGGGAGGGGGAAAGAAAGACAACCTTGGTTGTCATTGAAAGGGGAGTCCTGGTAGAGAGAAGACAGAGAGGCAGGGGGGGGGGGGTAGGAGGAGGGTGGGAGGGAGGGGGTGTTCCCAACCTGGGAGCCACATTCCTGAGTCTGTCAGTGTTAGAGAGCAGGCGCAAGGGCTTAGGGGACCGAGTTTGATCTATAGGGAGGTGTCCATGTGGGTCCTTCATCTCGTGAGAAGTATCCAGGACTCCCATATCTTGTAAAATGCAAAGAGCCTTTGTCTGAGCATTGCCGTCAGCTTCTCCGTTACCATCACTTCACTGATCCTTTTTTTGATAGATCTTTTGGATGGGGTGGTTTGTTTTTTCCAGGATGCCGCTATCTCACATATAGCCGCAGTGAGAATAAAGGAGATTAATTTCCTAGTTGGACGGTCAATTCCGGGTATTGGCCTTGCAAGTAGGAAGGTCAGCGGTTCTATAGGTAATTCTAGGTTGGTGACCTCTTTTATCAAATTGTGGACTTTGGTCCAATATTTTATAATCTCCGGACAGGTCCACCAGATGGGCCATGTCCCCTCCAAGTCCGGAGCCTCTCCAGCATAGGTCCGACGCCAGGGGGTGGATCTGACTTAATCGCACTGGGGTGAGGTACCAGTGGTAGAGAATTTTATAAATATTTTCCTTTGTTGTATTGTATTGTATTGTATGTCTTTATTTATATAGCGCCATTAGTGTACATAGCGCTTCACAGTAGTAATACATGTGGTAATCAAATAAATAACAGATAATATAAATAACAGATCATGGGAATAAGTGCTTTAGACATAAAAGTAACATTTCGGAAGAGGAGTCCCTGCCCCGAGGAGCTTACAGTCTAATTGGTAGGTAGGGAGAACGTACAGAGACAGTAGGAGGGAGTTCTGGTAAGTGCGTCTGCAGGGGGCCAAGCATTATGTATCGTGTTTAGAATATCCACAGTGCTATTCATATGCTTCTTTAAGCAAGTGTGTCTTAAGGTGGGTCTTAAAGGTGGATAGAGAGGGTGCTAGTCGGGTACTGAGGGGAAGGGCATTCCAGAGGTGTGGGGCAGTCATTGAAAAAGGTTTAAGGCGGGAGAGGGCTTTAGATACAAAGGGGGTAGAAAGAAGACATCCTTGAGAAGAACGCAAGAGTCTGGATGGTGCATACCGAGAAATTAGGGATGAGATGTAAGGAGGGGCAGAAGAATGTAAAGCTTTAAAAGTGAATAGAAGAATGGAGTGTGAGATGCGGGATTTGATCGGAAGCCAGGATAGAGATTTCATGAGGGGAGATGCTGAGACAGATCTAGGAAAGAGTAGAGTGATTCTGGCAGCAGCATTTAGGATAGATTGTAGGGGAGACAGGTGAGAGGCAGGAAGGCCGGACAGCAGGAGGTTACAGTAATCAAGACGGGAGAGAATGAGGGCCTGAGTCAGAGTTTTAGCAGTCGAACAACAGAGGAAAGGGCGTATCTTAGTTATATTGCGGAGGAAAAAGCGACAAGTTTTAGAAATGTTTTGAATGTGAGGGGCGAATGTGAGAGAGGAGTCGAATGTGACCCCTAGGCAGCGTGCTTGGGCTACTGGGTGAATGATTGTAGTTCCAACAGTAATGTGGAAAGAGGTAGTAGGGCCAGGTTTGGGAGGAAGTATGAGGAGCTCTGTTTTAGCCATGTTGAGTTTAAGGCGTCGGAGGGCCATCCAGGATGATATAGCAGAGAGACATTCAGAAACTTTGGTTTGTACAGCAGGTGTAAGGTTAGGTGTTGAAAAGTATATTTGTGTGTCGTCGGCATAGAAGTGATAATTAAACCCAAAAGATGTTATTAGGTCACCTAGAGAGAGTGTGTACAGAGAAAAGAGAAGAGGTCCCAGGACAGAGCCCTGGGGTACCCCCACAGAGAGATCAATAGAGGAGGAGGAGGTGTTAGCAGAAGAGACACTGAAAGTACGATGGGAGAGGTAGGATGAGATCCAGGATAGAGCTTTGTTCCGAATACCAAGAGTATGGAGAATGTGGAGGAGAAGAGGGTGGTCCACTGTGTCAAATGCTGCAGAGAGGTCGAGTAATATGAGCAGAGTGTAATGACCTCTGTCTTTGGCAGCATGGAGGTCGTCAGTTATTTTAGTGAGGGCTGTTTCGGTGGAGTGAGCAGTGCGGAAGCCAGATTGTAGAGGGTCTAGGAGAGAATAGGTGTTGAGAAAATGGAGCAAGCGAGAGAATACAAGACGTTCAAGTAGTTTAGAGGCAAAAGGCAGGAGGGAGACAGGTCGATAGTTAGAAAGACAGGTAGGGTCAAGCTTGCTGTTTTTGAGTAATGGTATGACTGTTGCATGTTTGAAGGAGGATGGAAAGGTTCCAGAGCAGAGGGAGGAGTTAAAAATGTGTGTAAGCGTAGGGATTATAGTAGGAGCTAGAGGTTTTAGGAGATGGGAGGGAATGGGGTCAAGAGGGCAAGTGGTAGAGGGAGAAGAGGAGATCAACAGCGACACATCCTCCTCTGAGACAGTGGAAAAAGACTCAAGGAAGGCAGGAGGAGAGTTAGGAAGAGGTGTAGGATGGGGGGAAGAAACAGAGGGGATGTTCTGCCGTATGGATTCCACCTTTTCCTTAAAATAGTCAGCAAAGTCCTGAGCGGAGATGGAGGAAGGAGAGGCAGCTGAGGGTGGTTTGAGTAGAGTATCAAAGACAGAGAACAGTCGGCGTGGGTTAGATTTGTGCATGTTGATTAGTGCAGAAAAGTAGGCTTGTTTAGCTTGCGAGAGGGCAGAGTTGAAACAGGATAGCATAAATTTGTAGTGAAGGAAGTCTGCGAGAGTGTGAGACTTCCTCCAGAGGCGTTCAGAGGAACGAGTGGAGGAACGCAGCATGCGCGTGTGGGAATTTAGCCAGGGTCTAGGGTTATAAGGGCGAGGGCGGCAGAGAGAAAGCTGGGCATGTAGATCAAGAGACGAGGACAAGACAGAGTTGTACTTTCTGACCAGGTTGTCAGGGTCTGTAGCAGAGCTGAGAGAGGAGAGGGAGGAGTGTAAAGTGGACTCAAAGTCAGGTAAGTGAATAGAGCGCATAAGTGGTGTTGTGGTGCATAAGGATGTTCCTGAGGCTGCCAGCCAAATTTCATCCCAAATCTCTCTCTCTATTGTGATATTCAAGTCAGCTGCCCATTTGAGCATATAGTCGTGATTTTGGGGGGCCACCGAATGTTCTAGATCGGCGTATATTTCAGAGATTAGTCCCTTTTGGTAGGTGTTTGCTTTGCAGAGCCGCTCAAATTTGGTGAGAGGGGGGAATTCTGGAGCTGGGCATATTTTTTGGGCAAAGTGTCGAATTTGTAGATATTTAAATGTGTCCAGTTCTCTGATCCTATATTTGGCTCGTACTTCTTGGTAGCTCAGGAGCCTTATGAGGCTTAGGAGATCCGCAATTGCCCCAATCCCTTTCGATTTTAAATGTTCAGAAAGTTTAGATCTGCATCCCGGGGGGAATTTGGGTATGGGCGTGAGCTGTGGGCTAGATGAGCAAAGCCCAAATCTGGTCTTGTATTTTGACCATACCTCCCAGGTGAGTATTGTCGCTTTTAATTTGAAGTTATGTGCTTGTCTATCTCCCCTGTCTAGACTCCAGAGGCAAGCCTGCAGAGAAGGCATTCTGGCATACTTGGACTCTATTTCGATCCAGCAACATTTGGCCGGGTCGGTGTTCCACATGACAGCTTGTTTCAATTGTGCTGCTATGTAATATTTGTGGATGTCTGGGACAGCCATACCCCCTCTTCCTCTTGATGCCAACAGGACCGATCTTGCTACTCTGGGTCTTTTGCCATGCCAGATAAAGTTAAACATTCTGTTTTGTATGTTTTTTAGTTCAGTGCCAGGTACATGGACTAGGAGTGTCTGAAAATAGTATAATAGTCTAGGGAGCATGTTCATCTTAACGGATGTCATTCTCCCAATCCATGAGATCTGGTAACCTTCCCACTGTTCCAAGTCTTTTTTGATTGTTTCCCAAAGAGCTGGGTAGTTATCTTGGTATAGGGCTCGGTAGTGTCTTGATATATTTACTCCCAAGTATTTAATATATGAAGAGCACCATCGATAGCTAAAATTCAATTTGAGTAGTTTCACTTCAACTTCTGGTAAGCTAATATTTAGGGCTTCAGACTTTCCACTGTTTATTTTGTATCCTGACACTTTGCCAAAGTCCGACAGTTCTCTTTGAAGGTTCGGAAGAGAAGTTTGCGGTTTGGACAAGGTTGGGATGATATCATCTGCGAATAGGGATATTTTATCATTTGTTCCTCCCATGTCAACGCCCTGAATGTTCATATTATTACGAATTTTGGTCGCAAGTGATTCAATTGTGAGTGCAAAGAGAAGAGGCGATAAGGGGCACCCCTGCCTTGGGCCGTTTTGATTTGAAATCTCTCGCCTGTTCCGCCTGGGAGTTTGACCACAGCGGAAGGGTTCTGGCAGAGAGCCCAAACACCTTCCAGGAAAGTATCTTTAAAGCCAAATTTTTTCAACGCAGTCACTTTTTTTTAAGCAGGCAACAGGGTATCTACCGTAAAATCTATAAAGAACGTAAAGAAGTTTTAGAGGAATTTGTAATTCTGCACAAGATACAAACTTATTCTGAATAAATTACCAACATTTTAACGTGTTGGGGAAATGGAAAATAAGATGAAATATTTTAAAGGTGACAATTTTCATGTTACAAGACCAGCATAGATTACAGTCTGCACGATCAGTTAAACATTTTCTGGCAATAAACGCGACCCTGTGCAGAGAGAGAGAGAAAAAAGACAGATGTGAGAGATTTAAAAGTTTTCACTGCATCGATAAAAATCCTGTCCCATAATTGTTGTAAAGGTAACATGGGATTCTTGGGTTGGCGGGGGGGCTATCCTGGAGAAAACAACAACAGATTTACAGCTATACGGAGCACTCATATCCCGATGGTCCCTAGATGTTATACTGCAATGGAAGCACGATAACCCTGCAAGGTAACATTATTTTCTGGCTATGGAAGGGTTTCTTAAAAAAAAAAAAAAAAAAAAAATTCAATATCCAGGTTTGTAAAGGTCGGGGAACCCAGGTGGAGGTTTAATGTTGTGTAACCACTTCTCTGCTGCTTTGTTGTATACTCAAAAAGACAAATACAAAGCAGAATATACGCATTAGGTCAAAGGCCTGTTTGTTGTTTTGTATACTGTACAAGAATGATTAGAATCTGTATACAGTATTACTCTCCCCAGCAAGCTACCTGCTTTTCTTATTAGTTACAATAACTACATTAAGGAGAGAATAACGCTTTTCAAGTCTCCACTAATAAACTGGGTATAACTGCCAGTTAAAACTTGTTTTTGCCTTGGGAGGAATACAGTATATTCTCTGGCTGACAGCTTGACAGTTTTCCCCTCTCTGTACCTTGCTTTCAGACATCTCTGGAATCAGCAGGAATGGGTTCTGCCTCGCCTACTTATTGTATTATGTTACATAGACATACTTATTGGGTGATGGTGGGAATTCATGAAAAACGTAAACTCTCAGGCGCAAAGTTCCAATTACGCATTATAAATTCGGCATTTTTGATGCGAGGTCTGTGTTCTATGGCGAATGTGGTAGCTGAAGGAATACATTCTGAGCGTGAATAAATTATATTTCTTGCTACCTCAGAAAAAATGTCCAATAAAATGTTGTGTGATAAGAATGTATTTTACAGACACACTATCATAATTTCACCTGTGCTTTTCATTCGTTTTCAACAACTTCCACAACCCTCAATAAAAAAGCACGCCCACAAATCCTCTATTCACCTTCTCTCCACTCCTCCTGCATGCTACTGGGGAAACCTCGCCTAATCCTGGACCCAGCCATAGATACACGTGCTTTCGCCCGTGCCCCCCTGCTAATCGTGTCAACATATCTAATTTAATACCAACCAACTTTAAAACCCACATCACAAACGAAGCATCCAAGTAGCCTGGACTCATGGCTACTGTCCCACACCCACAGTCACTCCTACCAACAATTGTGGCCAAGCACTGCCATTTATTGCAATGATTCCCTCACCTGCTGTCTCTGTAAGGCCGCGTCCAGGGTGAAGCTGAGCGCGCGTGCTCAGTGCGATCAAATACACTGCAACAATGTGTTGATCCATGGTGCGTGCGCATGTGCCTGTGAGCGCTCTGCAGCTTGCCGAGACAATTTTTTTTTTGCATTTGTTGCGCTTGACCTGGTCACATGCGCGGTTCAGCCAATGCGGGCAAATCGCTCACGTGAAGTCATGGGCATGCCCCCCACGCACGCAACTAGCTGGGCAGGAATTGCCCAGGCAACATGAGCGCCTGACGTCACGGCACTCGAGCGCCAGCAAGCGCGCTCTCACCCTGGACGAGGCCTAAGTCTCCCAACATGCCACTTAGAGTGTAAGCTCTGTGGGGCAGGAATTTCCTTTTCTATTGTCTGACTTTGCAGCGCTTATTGTATTATTATAATTCCCTGTACTGCAATGTCTTTGTGATGCACGGAGTACACGCTCGGCGCTATATAAAGATATACATTTGTATTTTATAATAAATACTGTTGTACCTTCTGTGGGAAGATGTTTTATGCCCAGTTAGGCAAAGTCATACACGACCAAAGTAATGCCCACAGACATAATGCTGCTGCTATTGTCCCTACTTTGTACGTTGTCAATTGTCAAACCTAACAGACTTAAGTACATATATACCGAATTATCCTGTATTAAATCTTCTTAACCATCAATACAATTCTAGCTTAATAAATAAATAAAACGTAAAAAAATCACAAATATTTATGTCGAGTGAAAGGAAAGCTAGGCCCTCAGGCATTACTATTTTAGAGGCATGGAAAAATGGCATCATTCAGCCTAATAGATACCAAACAGGAATGCATGTGGAAACACCCAAGATTAGAAAATTGTTTCAATGTACAGAGAAAGCAATTGTCCCATAACCCAGAATTACACAACCAGAATGTGTTATAATGATAAATGACAGAAAGGCCAGCCCAAGCACTCAACACTGCTAATAATGTATTCAGGATCGTTTAGTTCAGGTGACAACGTTATCCCCCTCTTCGCTACACTATACTTGAATGATATGTACTCCTTCCGAAGCCTCTCTTAAGGCACTTTGGCCCAGATTCACGAAGCTCTGTTAGACTGTTTAACGTAATGTTAACCCAAGTTAACAATAGTTAACCATAACCCAGCATTCGCTACATCAACTAATAGGACATCAAGCCTGGTGTTATTTTCAAGGGTTGTTATTCTAAATCAGATGTAAATAAGCCCGATATTCATCCCATATTCACTTACCAGGGGTGCGCAAACTTCCTGCGTTGTGCTCCCCCTTCAAATGTAGCGTCAAATGACGCGCGGGGTCATGTGATGTCGTTTGACAATGCGTCTCCATGGCAACGGGCATCAAATCACGCCGCGTTGCCATGGAGATGCGTGGACTGAAGCCGGGTAAGAGAGCCGCGCCCCCCCCCCCCCCCAAAAAAAACACAGTCTCACGCCCCCCGGTTTGCGCACCCCTGCACTAAGCTATGTCAAGTTTAACACTGGGAAATACTGATACATTATTTAAGTCATTGCTAACGGGCGTTACTCTCCATTCAGAACCAGGAATAGGGTTTGAGGGAGGAGATTTTTTTACTTCTTAGACTATTAAAAGAATGCTTTCAAAATACAAAAATTCGCCAAAAGCCCAAAGCTTTCAGAAATCTACATTTATTTTTCATATTCAATGTCACAAATTATATTTTTTTATTCCCCATTTTCATCTAAAAAGTTCAAAATCATGAACCATATTATAAAATAGATTCTATATTCTAACTTTTGCTGCTACCAATAAAGACAACATACATAATACATCTCTGCATCCTACTATTTGTAATGTTATACTTTTAAAGGATAGCTAATTTTGCTAAAACCGCGGTATATCATTCGTTACAATTATAGTTTGCTTTGGAAAAAAAAAAGTTCTGTGAAAAATTGAAACACATTAAATATATTATGTAAATAGTTCAAACTAATATTTAGCCTGGGACAAAATAAAAATATATGATCAATCGTTTCCGACTCTGAGCATGTTATTTTCAGCTCCTGGGACCCCTGTATGCTGAGATAGTTACAGGTGAAGTTACTGGTGTTACTTCCTGGTCTCTCCAGGGAATATAAATGGCCATTCAGCAAGAAGAACAGATGATGCAAGATATGGCGTCTGTTTTGCTTCCCCTGGACGGAGATTTAAAACCAGAAACTCAACCCGGACCACAGATCCGAAAATGACACGGTTCATCTCGGAAGAATCCACTGGTTCCAACAATGTGAAGTCAGGTTTGCTGCCTTAAGTGATTCCCAACCTTTTTTGTTTGGAGGAACCCTTGAAGTTTTCCAAAAAACCTCAGAGAACCCCTATCTGGCTGACACATATTAGGTTAATTTCACACTTCACGAGCCCCCTCTATTTCCCACCCGGTACCAATGTATTTCTCTCCCCTTCGTCTCACTCACTTTCCCCCTTCCCGCCTCGCATGTATTTATCTCCCCAGCGTCTCACTCTTACACCCTCTTTTCCTCACTTACTACCCCCTCTCTCCTCTCACTCGCCCCCACCTTCCGTCAATTACCCCACTCTCACTCAATCCCCCCCACAAATTTTCTATTTTGTCCAATTCTCATTATGTGATTCAAACTTTAAGATACCCAATGGGAGTACTGCGTTATTATTTTCCTCATATCCCACTACTGTCTCAAGTTTTCAAAATCATTTATTCTTTGTGACTAATTTGACCAAAAACTAAAACATTCTATAGTATAGTGCATATAAGGAGCCACATTACAAACTACCCTAGTCAGAGAAACCATTTGGAAAACTGATCCAGTCTAGCAGCAGATAGAACATTCACATTTATGCTGAATGAAAAATACTGTGTTATTCCGGCATTCAAGTCTTAACTAAACCATTAGCACTTAAAACCGAGACCAACTCTTTAACAGATAGTAAATAAGATGATTCCTGTCAATTTTAAAAATCAAAAGTACCATTAAATGAACCTCCTAAAAATAGCAGTTTCCAATGTAATAACATGTATTGCCTAATGATCGCTTCTCCTTCTCTCCTGTCTAATACTGCCACAAAATCATGTTTTAGATACTCCAAAAAAAGAATTGGAACAATGGCTCGCCTCCCCATTCCTATAACCCTTCATTTTCATTATTTATAGCTCTGTATCTGTGTGCGGTTCTTGCAAAAAAGACAGACTCTTTTTTTTGTAATATGCTGTACACTGTATATGAAAAGATGGCAGCCCCCCTTCTCACTGCCCACACATCCATATACAGAGTCCCACAGGACAACTTACATACACTAAAAATAGTAAAACATTAGCTGTCTAGTTATCATTAATGAGAGAAACACAAACCCGCTATCTCCCAGTGCAGGTGGATGTAGTGCGAGAGGGAGAAGGGAGAAGACTATGCTGGATCAAAAAGGTGCAGCACTGAGGTTTTAAACAAGTTCTCCGTACTGATATCTCTCCACATCACTAAAATGTATATGTGCAACCAAGGGATCAACACTTTTATACTCTTCTGGTCACGCAGTAATATTTAGGGCTTTGTTCCTTCTTTCACAACCACATTAGCTCCTGTAGCAGTTTCCTCCCTCGCCTGAGCTGTCTCGGGTTTAAAGGGGCGTCTTTTAGTGTTATTTTATCAGTGGATTTGGATTGTATTTGCCACGGCTAGGAAATAAGCTCTGGTATTACACTTTCAGTCTCCGTTTTGTTCTCTGTGTCAGTCACGTTCCTCAGAGGATGTGAAGTCGTCAGGTTCTAAATCACTCCCAACTCCTGCCTCACCCTGATCACCTGCTGCAGTATCAGGGGCTGTTTTTGTCTTTATTTCCAGGCTCTCTTGAAATTACATCTTCAGTACTTCCACAAATTGAGCAGCACGTTTGCTCAGTACTTGTAAACACTATGTAATCACAATCATCCATGTTATATTTTATCAAAACAATTAGGGACGGATTCAATAAGCTCCTAAGTGGCCGATCGCGGAAATCTCCCGCTGACTTTAATAGGAATTTCAGCGAAGTTCAGGGTTTCCTGAATCAGACCCTTGGTGCCTTAAGGGGGTTATTGAGAATCACGAATACCTGTCTTCTAAAGGATATCACATGCTTAATCTCTGAAGATTCGCAAGCAAGAGGAATAAGTCAGATTGGGCTGGTTAACGTTCCATAAAATGGACAAATCATAAAACTAATCAACAACTATGCCCACAGCCAGCACGCATTCCTCCATAATCACTTCCTCTCCAGGGCTAATCCTAACTCTATGCTTTTACCCAACAGTAATAATCTGGCGAGTACTCCTCCCTCCCTGATGTTGTGATCATCCTGGTGTGAGAGCACTGACAAAGTCAACTCACCCAGACCACTAAACAAACAATTACAAAGAGATGACATACAGAAGAAAAAGATAGATATAAAGTTTGAAATAAAGCAACAGCTACAGTACACTGAGCTACCACCAAACCCCTCTCACTCCGGAGAGGGAGCAATTTAGGAGATGCCCCACTGACATATACCTCCAAATAGCTCAAAGTTATTGCAAGAAAATGCATCATCCGCAAATAACGTGACTAACTCAGGGAAAACAACGTCCGTTCCTGTTCTTGGTAACGTCACGTTCTTTGCCCTGATTTTACAAAGCTTAGTGAATCTAGGCCCTTAAGTCCCATGCTTACATGGTATTTAAAGTGGAACTGTAGATTTAGTAACGTTAGATGTGTGTGGTAATCCTTTGTGTATGCCACACCACCAGTGTACTGTATAGATTACCTTCTATATACTATACATTGATCTATCAACCATGCCATTCTGGCCATATGGTGTCACCCTGTCCAGGTTAAACTCATTACAGTGTGGCTAGCCTCAACTTTTTACAACAGATGGAAATAAGTTACCTGTAGCAACCCCAGATTCCTGCTATTCCTAACCAACATAGTTAGCAAAACATGGCCACGTTACCTATGATCGCACTAACAGCACAGGAGCGTAATAAGCTGCAAAGGGAGGCTTTGTTCTTATGTTATACGTACAACTTCTTCTCTAAATATTTATAATATTACCAGTGTATGTGCCCACATATTGCATACCTTCTTTTCTACTGCACTACCCATAAGGTTATATCGTCTGGTCGCTATTAACCCCTCCCTCTATAAACTAAACTAATCTCAACATAACGTGTAAAACCACTGAAACATGTTGGCTGTCAAATGTCGAGTACTGTACACCCTGTAACACTTACTCCTGAAAGACAGTCACTCTCTCTTCATATCTCTGATATCATTAGCTGAAAGGGCCGGTCCCACCAATCACAAAGTCAACTAAGGACAGTGTCACGCTATATGCAGCTAATTAACACCACTATAAAATCAAAGTATTTTTATATCATTTTAACTATTCCGTGGTGTGTGTGGGGCAGAGGGGATTTCGGAGGGATACCAGTTTTATGTAATGGTCTTTTAGTGATTAGACTATCAGGGTTAAATACCAGAACTTCCACAGATTGAGCAGCACGGTTGCTCAGTACTTGCAAATAGTACTGTATGTAATCACAATTATCAATCTTATATTTTATTAAAACATTTAGGGGCAGATTCAAAAAGATCCAAAGTGGATTCAAGATTCAAAAAGATCCAAAGTGGTCAATCGTGGAAATCTCCCATTGAGTTTAAAAGGTATTTCAGCTCTGTGTGGGGCTTCCTGTATCACTGTCATGATTGGGTTATTGAGATTCATGAATACTGGTCTGAAGAGGTGAATTGTTGTATTGTTTGTACAATAATTATAGTATCATCATTAGTAAAACAGAAACACAAGTAGCTGGTATACTTGAATACAGCAGAAGGGAAACATTCATTTTTAACAGGATGCAAATAAGTATGTGTGTTACTAACAGTTTTATTTAATATTTTAAAGAAATCAATGACACTAATAAGTGGTTTTAAAAATAGACCAGCTACATAGGACTGTCCCTTTAGGTTTTGGTTAAGCAATTAGTCTTTTTCTAAGGAAACAAAAAATAAGAAAATCAAAAAAGTGAACAGAGGCAAGAGAATCATGAAGGGAGCAAAGTAGAATTTGGAGCCACAGCATACAGTACAGTACATAGTCTTTACAAGTCATTCTGATCACAGGGGACACATGAATGACAGTCGCAAATATAAGAAATGATATAAAGTTAGCAGTGTACCGCAGGTACTAAACTGTCAAATGCACATCACATTGAAGTCCAATTATAATGCAGATGCAAAGGCTGCAAAACAGATGCAAAAATATGCTGTTGTGAAGAAGCTGCCACTTAAAAATTGCAAAGCAGGCACAGCTTTGTGCAGGCCTGTATATCAAAATAGGGTCACAATGGTGCTCTGCAGTGCTAAGTGCCCAAGGAGGAGGGAATGTGCAGCTCTCAATACTAAAATCAGGGGCAAATAAGTTCAGCGGATACAGAGAAAATACTTTACCCCTTTATTGCCAAAAGGATTTTTGCATTCCATTGCTCAAACATTTCCCAGGACCCTCTGTCAGTAAACGTGTTTAAATGAGGGGGGAAAGCGGAAAATTATAAAACTGAAAACGCGCCTATTTTGGAAGTTTTGTCACCCCATGTATTGTCCCAGCATGACGACTTACAGCAAAGCAGTCTTGTACCCATTCGCTGCCAGAGAGGCATAGCCATGTGTTGTCAGTCCCTCTGACTGACAGGAGGCTTAACCCTTACATTGTCAAAGGAACGTGTTGTTGGCCCTTAGTGAAAGTGTTAAGGACACCAAACACAGCACATCTCCAACGCTGTATCTGCAGAGTAATATTCAAAGGGACCCTTCTTTGTTTCAGCACCAAATGAAAATCTCACTCACCCCTCATTTAATTAGCACTTATGGATAAGATGCCAACACATTCCACAACATAGTACAACTGGCGCAAAAGACAACACAACATGCACAAATATTAAAAAAATAACGCACGTGTACAAATCGCTGATCCAAGGGGCTTAATTTAAAAAGGAAAAACACTTTATAAATAACATCATTACGATCTATAACATTTAGAACTCGGCAGCTAAGGGGCCCAGAAATGCCAACACAGCACCGAATTAATATTACACTAAAATAATCATTATGATATATATTATTTGAGGCAATGCATGGCTGGGAGCATGGAGTCCATTAATATTGTTATACATCAGGGTTGTATATTGTATGTAATATGTGAATCAGTTGAATGCTAACAGACCAGAGATTAATTATGCTACATGTATTGTTATATTAAGTAAAGCAACCAATATTGATTAAGATTAACACTGAGTGTGTACAATGTGTGTGTGTGTGTGTGTGTGTGTGTGTGTGTGTATATATATAATATATATATATATATATATATATATATATATATATAAAAAAATAATCACATATGTACAATAGAAGCATATATATTAGTGGAGCAGTGCCTCGCTGGTACCTCCCAGGTGCAGCAGTAGCAGCACAGTCTCCCGGCCCCGGTGTGTGTCAGTGGATCCCCGGCGCCCCAGTGTGTCAGTGGATCCCCAGCGCCCTGGTGTGTCAGTGGATCCCCGGCGCCCCGGTGTGTCAGTGGATCCCCGTTGTGTGTCAGTGGATCCCCGGAGTGTATCAGCGGATCCCCGGCACCCCAGTGTGTGTCAGTGGATCCCCGGCCCCGGTGTCCGGGATCTCCCGGTGTCTCTCCGGCGCCTCTCACCTTCTGACAGCTCGAGCTCCAGCTCTGCCAGCTGCTCCCGCACTTCCTTCGGGAGGGCGGACATGTCGAAGCCTCTCTCCGCCATTGAGCAGCCCGGATACAATGAGTGAAGCAGCGGGGTACTGAATCACCGGAGCTCAGCGCATCACCCTGACCGCGGCCGCCATGCCAGGCCCAGCCTCACGTCACATGACCACCGACACACCACATACACACACATCGGAGCTGCAGGAGCGGCGCAGCCGAGGAGTCCACATGACACCTCCTGGTCACCGGTGGTACTGCAATCTTAGGACACGGCTGACACTCGCTGGTCACAGCTAGTACTGCACCCTTAGGACATGGCATGTGTCCTGCATGTCCCCAAAAATCTCTTCAATATAATTCACATTGGATATTAATTTCAATGCGCCCCCCAATACTGATCAAATGAAAACAGGTATAGTTAAGTTCCTCTTTCAATCCGGTTTAGAGTTTATTTCATGTAAGTCAACACGCTTCCCTTAATAAATGCAAAGAAAATGTTCCCAAAAAAACATTTTTGGAATTTACTTGTATATATTCACACAAAAGTCACACATTCCCCATAACTGCTATATAAATACAGTTGGATGATATGCTGCTACAAGTTCTGGACTGACACATAAAATAACTAAACTACGGATTACGGCCTCACAATATCAGGGACCTCAGAAACCGGAAAAAAATAATGCATTTCAGGTTTTAGAATCGGATGATAAATATAGACGATTTGGGAAACCGAAGATTCTCTATAAATACAGATATTTTCGCTCAAATATGACCCTAAGAATAATGTGCATCGAAAGTGACAAACTT
Organism: Ascaphus truei; assembly: GCF_040206685.1. Taxonomy (NCBI): domain Eukaryota; kingdom Metazoa; phylum Chordata; class Amphibia; order Anura; family Ascaphidae; genus Ascaphus; species Ascaphus truei. The sequence goes on from NC_134485.1 coordinate 340,119,585, forward strand.
CATAGCTTATCATTTGAAGACATCATCAATGACTTGACTCACTCCAAATCACGAAAGAAAATGTTTTAATATTAAAATGAATGTGATGTGCAAACACTGTTCATTTCAGCTATACACCGCCATCTCGGTATATAACAATGCTAGTACAATGCTTGCATTTATTTCAGTTTCATGGTTACATTTTCAATGGTCCATTCAGTCAGAATAATACATCTATTTTTAATTTTTGGGGCCTCAAACTTGACATAGCTTACGGCCTCAGGAGGTCAGGAGGTCAAAGTCCGGCCATGGCTGCTACTTCTAACTTCTGCTGTTGCACAATAACAAACTATTGATTATCTCCACAGTGAGCTAGGAGAGCAAGGCCAGTACCGCCTCCTCCTCCTCACTGAATGCATTATGGGTAGAGGTGGTAGTTGGTTGAGCTGCTGCACTGCATTATTTTAATTAACTACACATATTGTTATTGATGTAACATGAATTGTTAAAATCAGGGTCAATGGATCATTTGTTTTGTTTTAGGATTACATGGAATATTTTTTTTGTTGGTACTGCTTAAAACATTTTGGGGGGATAAAGTGCTATTTATACATTTTTTTTTCTTTTTTGGCTGTTGTATGCATTTAGTTAATTGAGGTTAGTGCCACCAGACACATTTCAACGCCCTTGTTTATGGGCCTGAACTGGTCTTTCTACTTTTTTTTCTGGAAGAACAGTCTCCCAGTGATGATGAAGGATGCACGTACAGTGAATGGTTTCAAATAGAAATGCTTGAAATCAGCATAAGTGATGCTCACGTTTTTTTCTTCTAAGAAGCAACGAGCAGAAATGTCTCTACTCTGCATCGCTGCTGTAAGCTCTCCACATGCACTGAACATACGGTCATATCTTGTTCCCTCAGTATAGTAGAGAGAAGCAACACAAGGCACATTCGGATTTTAGTGTTAATCTAATTCATTAAAGCCAATGCACAACGTTTCGACCCATAGGTCTTTGTCAAGTGAAATAAAGTGGCATACTGTGAATGTCCAATATTGTCCTTCTTATAACCCCACCTTCCCATAATGCCCTATGTTAATTATCCAAGATCTTTTTCATGTGCTGATTCACTTCCAGTTCAGCTTGTATCCTCTGCTTCCGTGATGGGTCCTTGCACCGTCGCGTGCTGCATCCTCGACGTCCGATGTCATCACGCAGTCTGACGTAACCATGTGTTCCATACGGGGACACCGGTCGGCACGATTCCCCGTCCTCCTCCATGGGATGCATCCGACATCATCGCGGCACTGCATGTAGTTCTCTCGGCCGTCACGTCGGTTGACGTCATCACGCATCCTTCGCGCGGCTATCTGGTCAACATGGTATCCAGTACTTCTCCACGGGGTACGTCTGATGTCATCACGATGCTCGGTGTGAACACTGAACCCTTAGTTGTTGCTATTATTGTGATCCCTCTTGTAGTTTGTCCAAGACTCTCCTAATTTCTTCTTCATGAAGGGTTTCCAAAAATCCCTTCTTCTAGGCATATAGAACATAAATAAAGCTGAATAAGCACAGTAGATATCAACTGTCCTTGTCAGTCAACATTAACCAAACTGTGCCCAGTGAAAATATAATATAAAAATAAATGTAAAAGAAAGTCTTTTTGTTGTAAATCAGTTCAATCTTATCTGTCTATGAATTATTTATTATCATGTCCCAGAAAGTAACTGACTTCAGAGTATGAATCCAAAATTTGGGCAGACAGCAACCTAAAATGCCTTAAAGTAACTTGTTATAATTATCTTTCTTCAAGGAAACAAACTAGAGATAATAATTTAACCCATAGGGTATACTGTGTCAAGAGTATAGATCCAGTACGACTCTCTCTGTAACAATAATTTATCCTTTTCTATCCCTGATTTAGCTTTTTGCACATGTTTAATACCCATTCATTTTAATGAGGAAATTGTATGGTGACAATCATTGCAATGTTTTATTAACGCCATTTCCTCTGCACAATGACTTCTTTGGCTTTTGTGTTCGATAAACCTCGTTTTAAGCATCCTGTTGGTCTTCCCTATGTAACATAGGCCACAGGGTCATTTAATCATGTAAACAATATTAGTTCTGGTACATGTTATACTTTCCTTGATTTTAAACATCTTTCCACTTCTGGGGTGATGGAATTGGTCCCCTGTATTAAGACTATTGCACACACTGCAGTTAAGGCACTTAAAACATCCTGTCTTTGGAGTGCTTAAATAATGTCCCTACACTCATAGAGTGTAATCACATGGCGGCAAAGAGGAACGAGATTCTCACACCAGACGTGGCATGCCATCACCCACACCTCAGGGGACTAGCTGACCACATCCCGCCGATAGAGCAAGATTTTGCTACTGCTCGGCAGGAACATCCTGAGGGTGCACAAAGTCCGCGAACAGCGCAACGGAACCCACAACACCCCATTTGCCCAAAGACTTGACCTAGGATGGGTGATAGTGGGCAATGTATGCATTGGCAAAGGGTATCAATCAGACTACGTTGACGCCCGCAGAACAGAGATTATAGAACGTGGACACATATCCCTCTTCAAACGATGCCTTGGCCACATCCAAGTGACAGGAAGGCCTAGCAAGGAAGAGAATTAAGGTCCTCTGAGAACCACAAAAACATCTTCACATCAGGGAAATGTGACAATGGATGTTCAGTAGTCCAGATGACAACAGAACAAGAAGCCATAGACCTACTCAAAAGAACACAAAAGATGCTAGTGTAGCCCTGCTTTCTATCACTAGCAAGCTGCTACTATGTGCTGTGTTACCTGCTGGCTCACAAGGCCTAAGTCTCTGCCACGGAGAGCCTGGGGTGCGCGCAATATTTATAACGGGTGCAGCGCCTCCACCTGCGACAGCTCCCGCCAAAGGGGGAGTGAGTCTTTGCAGGACGTATATGCAAGAATTACACTTACACAGCCAAGTTCTAAAACCAATCTCTTTTACTTGCAGGTCAAACTCACGGTACATTACATGCCATAACATCCCTGTATACGGGGATACATTATATAATATGCCACGGCGGACGTCAACATTTCCTAGTGCCACAGCGGACGCCACCAATAACCTGCACCACGGCGGACGCCAACAATACTCCCCACACCCGCCACCGGGTGAGCCCACCCTTGTCCAATCCTTATGGATTAGTCCTCCCGCTCACAGCAGGCCCTATGTGTGTGTATGGGTGACTGCGCAGCCACTATGTCTCGGGTGAATGAATGATACAGTTGGTGCACTTGATCAAATACCTGCCGAGCATTCCGGTGCTCGGAACTGCCACGATCTTCAAAAAGGGTCTCTGTACGTCGACACCGCTCTATCCCTCTCTCTCTCTCTAGGGTCCGGGGCGTTCCCACCCGGACTCCGGCACTCCAAGGGGGGGGGTCTGAGCCCAGACCTCCCTCTTGACAGAATAGTCCCGGTCAAAACATACAGTACTAGTGGGGGCAGGAACCTTACTAAGGTGATCCCTAGCTCAGCTTGTCTCTAAGATGACTCAGGGCTAGCTGGGCCTGGGGCACCGGGCCTGCGCCGGGGTGGTTCAACCTCCCCTCACAGACTCCGTCTCCTCTCCTCTCCAATCAGCTCTGGATCCACGTGCGCGCAACCACTGCCTATATCTCTGGCACTTCCTCCGCCCATTGGCTAGACTCTCTCACCTGACCCTCCACGCAGGGCTGCTGGGTCAAGGGACATGCTTCCTCCCGCCAAATGCACTCTCCTCCTTCGCAGGCTTTTACAACTACTATTTGCAAGCGCAACCTCCCGCTCATTGGGGTGAATCTGGGGTCACGGCTACACTAGCAAATGTCAAACTAAGATTGCATAAAATAGCTTCCAATAGTACCACAGTGATGAAGGCGTTTCATACAGATGATTACGCAAACGACCTGAAGAATTTGGACCTGGGAATCGACACGCCTCCCATACAGCAGAGTCTAGGATTAAGCTGGAATCTCAAGGCAGACACCTTCACATTCCAGGTATCCATCGAGGAAAAACCCTACACCCGACGTGGAGTCCTGTTTACGGTCAATAGTCTCTACGTCTCACTGGGATTCGTAGCCCCAGTTACTATACAAGGAAAGTCTCTTCTCATAGAATTGTCCGTCGAAACACGGGACTGGGACACCCTATTGCCCCCAGAAAGACGAAAAGAGTGGGAGACATGGAAGGATTCTTTGAAGACCCTTAAACAACTTCAAATCCCATGCCCCTACTCACCCACATCTCTCACCACTGCATGCCGCAAAGAGCTTTGCATATTCTCAGATGCCTCAACATAGACCATAGCAGCGGTGGCCTACCTAAAGGCCACAGATGCAGATGCAAGACACCATACCAGATTAATCCTTGGCAAGGCTAAGCTGGCACCACAACCCGACCATATCATACCAAGGCTCGAGCTATGTGGCGCAGTGTTAGCAGTAGAGCTGGCAGAGCTCATTGAGAGCAAAATGGACTGTAAACCAAATGTTATCAAGTTCTACACAGATAGTAAAGTGGTGCTAGGCTACATATGCAATCAAAAAAGGAGATTCTATGTATACATAGCCAGCAGAGTAGAAAGGATCAGGAAGTCGACACAACCAGTATCTACAGATCCAAAATCGCCAAGTATTGTGACCCCAGAAATGCTCCTCACACAAAAGGTAGGAGACATCCCTACCCTAGTCAGAGACTTTAACTCGAAGGACATGTACAAACGACAGTAGAGGCAGGTGCAGTGCCTTGCCAACACATTCTGGGAGTGCTGGAGGTGTGTATCTCGTTACACTTCAGGAACGCCACAAATGGCAATTCGTCAAACAAGACATCCAAGAAGGAGACGTTGTCTTGTTAAAAGATAAACAGGTAACACGGAACGAGTGGCCTATTGGTCTTATCATTAAGACCATCCCAAGTGCGGATGAAAGGGTCCGCAAGGTCGAAGTAAGAGTCACCAAACATGGAACTGTGAAACCCTTTGTCAGGCCCATTACAGAGACTATCCTTCTAACGTCTAAATCGGATTCCAGCATGTAAGAACTGGTCACCTGTTCTATGGACTTCTGACGACATTGTGGAGCACCCAGCCATCCTGGACTGGTGCACCCACCCGACATCCCTTGCCAAAGGGGATCTTGGAGCCAGGGCCACCAACAGAAATCATGGGGCCCAGGACAAATGAAAGGAGCAGCCCCCCCCCCCTGAACCCATAGCGCACCTACCACAGAAAAATATTTTTTAGCGTGCAACTTTTACTTAACTGTTTTCTTATTGTAATACGGGAAAAAACATTACAATGCAATCTGTTTATTTTTATATTTTCAACATAAAACAGGTGACTGACTGCCTGCCTTGACTGAGTGACTGGGTGAGTGACTGGGTGGGTAAGTGACTTGAGTGACTGGGTGGGTGGGTTACTGAGTGACTAGGTGGGTGGGTGACTGAGTGACTGGGTGGGTAAGTGAGTGACTGGGTGGATGAGTGAGTGGGTGAGTGACTGGGTGAGTGACTGGGTGGATGAGTAAGTGGGTGGGTGGGTGAGTGACTGGGTGGGTGAGTGAGTGACTGGGTGGGTGACTAAGTGACTTGGTGGGTGACTGAGTGACTTGACTGAGTGACTGGGTGGGTGAGTGGGTGACTGGGTGGGTGACTGAGTGACTGGGTGGTGACAGTGACTGGGTGGGTGAATGAGTGACTGGGTGGGTGGGTGGGTGAGTGAGTGACTGAGTGACTGAGTGACTGGGTGGATAAGTGACTGAGTGAGTGACTGGGTGAGTGACTGAGTAGGCGGGTGGGTGAGTGACCTTGACCTGGTGGGTTCTGCTTCCTTGCCTGCCAGATGCTTCCCCCCTCCCCCGATATCCCCGCGGCTGCTGGGGGCGAGAAGTAGGTGTGGAGGCGAGGGGGGCACAGGAGGTGGGCGAGACTTGTGGACTAATTCTGTGACTGCTGTCCAGGGCAGGAGGCGCGCGGGGGAAGCTGGGTTGGCGTGCGTGGGGGAAGCTGGGTTGGCGCGCACGGGGGAAGCTGGGTTGGCGTGCGTGGGGGAAGCTGGGTTGGCGCGCACGGGGGAAGCTGTGTTGGCACACGCGGGGGAAGCTGGGTTGGTGCACGTGCACGCAGGGGAAGCTGGGTTGGCGGGGAAGCTGGTTTGGCGCACGGGGGAAGCTGGGTTGGATTTGCGTGGGGGAAGCTGAATTGGCACGTGCGGCTCGCAATGGTGCTTCCCCTCCATCCCACGTTGGGAGCGGGGGGGAGCAGGCCCAGAGGCAGCAGGCCGGACACCCTGCTTGCCCTGCGCATGTGCGCCGGGACCTCGTTGGGAGCTGGGGGGAGCGGGACCACAGGCAGCAGGCCAGACACCTTGCTTTCCCAGCGCATGTGCGCTGGGATTTCGTTGGGAGCAGAGGGGAGCAGGCCTATGGGCAGCAGGCCAGACACCCTGCTTGCCCTGCGCATGCACGCCGGGACCTCGTTGTGAGTGGGGGGAGAGCGGGCCCACAGGCAGCAGGCCGGACACCCTGCTTGCCCTGCACATGCGCGCCATTACCTCGTTGTGAGCGAGGGGGGAGCGGGCCCACCGGCAGCAGGCTTGCCCTGCGCATGCGAGCTGGGAATCGCCGCCAATTTTTTTTTGTGTAATGGGCCCGGCCGCACAGGTGGCCCCGGCGGCCAGGCCCCCTATCTCACGGGGCCCGGGACGCCAACCCCGGCAGACCCCCCCTGTTGGCGGCCCTGCTTGGAGTCAGTGGTACCGGCCGGCACCACATTATGTGAATATGGACTTTATACATTGTTATTGTATTTTAAATGTTCCACATTGTAGGTTAGATATAGTGGTATCTACTGATACCAGACGGGGATTGTTTATTTCTGTGTATTTTTCCTGCTCTCAAACTGCCAGCCCTCCCCAGCTAAATTGAATGATTTTTCCCTGCTATGAAGCAGCCAGAGCTGTGTATATTGCAACATTATTGTTACAAGTAATAATCCCCTTTACACAGCCATTAGTCAGTTGCCATGGCAACCTCCCAATTCTCATATTTGAGATTGGTTTAGCTCTCACCTTACCTTTACTGCATATTACTATGTCCCGTAGCCTGTTCCTGTCTGCAAAGGAAAGTGTCCTCTCTCTTTCCTACAGCAGCCAAAGTGAGTAGACACTCCTTCCACTGCTCCCTCAGAAAAGGAAATTATTTTTACCTTCCCCTCAGAGAACCGCTCCCCATAGCAGAACACCTTCCTCACATAGGTTATTCTCCTGACAAGAGAAATCTGCTAGCACAATCCACATATAGAACTTTTATATTTCTGTTAACTCCCCTCAATAAAGTTGAAGAAAATAGAAGGACTTTGTGTGGTTTAAAAAGGGGATGAGTTAAGCTACATGGACTTACTCACATGCTACATATGAGCCTGGGTTCAGAATAGGGGGTGTATTTTTTATATGTTTCAGGTGGGTGTATTTTTATATGTATTAGGGGTTTATTTATATATATATACATGTATATAAAAATATATATATATGGGGGGGGGGGGGTGTCATTTTATATGATGAATGCAGTAGAAAACATGAGCACAGCCAAACTCAGCAAGATAAAAAATATTCCAGGGCAACTCCGATTATTTTTATATGTATGGAGGCTGATGGCATAGTTTTTATATGTTTTGGGGATGTATTTTTTATTTGTATTGAGGGTGTAGTTTTTATATGTATTGGGGGTGTATTTCTATATGTATTGGGAGGGAGGATGTGTCTGTTTTAACCACATAACTCTGGATGTATTCACACTCCTGATCCTTCCTGTCTTAGTCAACTTTTTTCTAGTTCCATGGCTAATAAATGGGATCAGGGGCGTAGCTATAACCTGGGCAAAGCCCGGGGCCCCTGTGCTCTTTGGAGGCCCGCTCTCCCACCAACCCCCCTGTCGGCGGCATATCTGTTTCTCATCAGATAGAGAGAGAGGCTTGGGCGGTCAGGAGTAGAGCGGAGGATGCAGGCTGCGGAGTGCGGAGCTGTAGTCAGTAGGAGGGAGGAGGAGAGTAGGGCTGTCTGGTTTTTTGGTTGCTTAACCACTTCAGGGCAGCAGGTGGCGCTGCACAGCTCTCCATAGCTGCTCCTCTCTAGATCTCCCGGTTCAGTGTGTCTCTGTTGATTAGTGTGTGTGTGTCTGTCTGTGTTGGTAAGTGTGTGTGTATGTGTGTGTGTTTGGGTCCGAAACCCTTCCAGTGCACCAAGTACTGAATTGATCCTCTGGAAGACCTGGAATCCAGGATGGATTGTACCTCGTATTCCTGTTAGCCTTGTACGAGGCAAGGAGGAGGAGGTGAAGAAGATTCGGAAGAATGAGAGTTTAGAATAACCGGCTTCAGTAGGGAGACGTGAAATACAGAAGGTATTCTCATAGACGGCTGGAGATGTAGTCGGTAGGCGACCGGGTTGATTTTCTCCGTAATAGCGAATGGTCCCAAGAATCTAAGTGCTAGTTTTAGCATAGGAACTTTGAGTCTGATGTTTTAGATGATAACCAGACCTTGTCTCCTGGTTTAAACTCTTGAATCTTTCTTCAGTGACGATCCACCTGGGCCTTTTGTCTGGCAGTTGCTTTCTTGAGGTTCCCTTGAATCCTTCTCCACATCCTTTGCAAATGATTGACTCTGTCATCTGCAGCTGGTACCCCGGAAGTGGAGATGGGTAGAAGTAGAGGGTGGAATCCATATGTAAAAGCTGTAAAAATGCTACAACAAAAATTCAGTTATCAAATGAGTTTATTCAGAGTGCACACAGTGGAGACAGCTTCAAAACAAAAAGCTCTCTCCCAGATAACACGGTATGCCATATATTTATACCCTAAAAACTAAAGCTCCATCCCTTTATGGGGGGCTTGCACGTCACTAAATATGACATAATTTTGTAATACATAACAATACTAAAGATGATGTAATTTTGTAATACATAATAATACTGGATAAATGTATGTAAGCTAAAAATCATTATGGGGTTAAATGTGATGTCTGTTCAGCCACCTGGCATATTAGTATGAGAAACAGTTTCACTTTAAGAATCTGAGCTTATCTTAGACTGCGGTAACAAGGCTTCTCATAACTTCTGGCCTGTTTACACTTTCATTTGGAGCTGATTGGATGAGGAAACATCAATAAAATCAGCTAGGAGCGAAAACATTCCATTCTCTGTTTCACACGTTTGTTCACACAGATTTCTTCACATAGAAAGATGACATAAAAACTTACAAAGACAAGATGGCAGACTAAAATAGTCAAACAAAATGGCTTCTTAGATCCTAATGCTGTTACGTCAGACCCCCTAATGTCTCAACTTTGTCACATAATTGATGAAGAAGGGCGACTCTGAGGTGGATTCATTGCGCAAATTATTATGTGCAAACTCAGCCCAGGGAAGGAGCTCAGACCAGTCATCCTGAGCATCAGACACGAAATACCGGATATACTGCTCCAGGGACTGATTAGTACGTACAGTCTGGTTGCTGGTTTGGGGATAATACTCAGACGAGAAATGTTGTGCTATTCCAAGAAGCTGGCAGAAGGAGCACCAGAACTTGGATATGAACTGAGACCCTCTATCGGAAACTACGACCAATGGTACCCCGTGGAGGAGAAAGATTTATTTGATAAAGATGTCTGCCAATTTGGGAGAGTTGGGAAGGCCTTTTAGAGGAATAAAATGAGACTGCTTTGAGAAGCAATCTACCACGACTAAGATTGTTTTAATCCCTTTAGATAATGGTAGTTCGACTATGAAGTCCATGGACAAGTGTGTCCAGGGACGGTCCGAAATGGGAAGTGGTTGAAGGAGTCCTGGTGGTTTATTCCGGGGAGTCTTATTCCGAGCACATGTCAGGCAGGCAGCAACGAATTCCTTGATATCCTTTTGCATACCAGGCCACCAAAAGGTCCGTTCCATGAGATCAGTAGTCCTTCGAGTACCTGGATGTCCTGAAAGCTTAGAAGAGTGACCTTTCTTCAAGAACCTTCTTCCGATGAGTTGGTGGAGTAAACAAGCGACCATCAGGGACTATGAGGTCCTCCGGAATATGAGATTGTTTCTGTACAATGTCCTTCAAAGCATCGAACATATTGGCAGCAAGAATGTATTTGGCAGGGAGAATAGGTTTCTGTTGATCCTCGGTTTTGTCATCTACCAGGAAATGGCGAGATAGAGCATCGGCTTTGGTGTTTTTAGAACCCGGAAGAAAGGAGATGATGAAATTGAATCACGAGAAGAAAAGTGACCACCTGGCTTGACGAGATCCTAGGCGTCGAGCGCCCTCGATATAAAGCAAATTCTTGTGGTCAGTGATAATAGTGATAGGATTTTCCGTACCCTCCAACAAATGTCTCCACTCCTCCAGCGCTAATTTGATTACAAGAATTTCCGGGTTACCGATGTCATAATTCTGTTCTGCCGAATAATTTTTTTTGTGAAAAAAAAAGCACAAGAATGGAGTCTGGCTTGAGGGTTCTCCCTCTGAGAAAGGATAGCACCAGCTCCGACGTCCGACGTATCTACCAAGGTGAATGGTAGCTTGGGATCCTGATGGATAAGAATGGGTGCAGAAACAAAGGCGGTCTTCAGATGATCAAAAGCTTGAATAGCTGCCGGCGACCATGAGGAGGGATCCGCACCTTTCTTAGTTAATGCTGTGATGGGGCTACTGCTGAGGATTTTTTTTTAATAAACCTGCGGTAATAGTTTGCAAAGCCCAGGAAGCGCTGAACAGCTTTGAGAGTAGTGGGGCGAGGCCACTTGAGAACTGCCTTTACCTCGGCTGGATCCATGGTGAGACCCTTGTAAGAAATAATATATCCCAGGAAGGATGTGGATGTTTGATGAAAGTGACATTTTTTGAGCTTGGCGAACAAATGATTCCCCCTTAGGCGTAGAAGTACCTGTTTAACATGGCTGACATGTTCTAGAGAAGATTTAGAAAAAATCATAATGTCCTCCACAAATTGATTGAGCAGATCCCTGAAAATTTCGTTAACAAAATCTTGAAAGACGGCAGGAGCATTACATATACCGAAGGGCATGACTAGGTATTCATAGTGGCCGTCACGGGTGTTGAAAGCTGTTTTCTATTCGTCGCCTTGGCGAATCCTTACCAGATTGTAGGCCCCACGAAGATCCAATTTGGTAAAAATGTTGGCTCTTTGAAGGCGATCCAAGAGTTTGGGAATCAAGGGTAAAGGATAGCAATTTTTAATGGTGTTTTTGTTAAGGCCTCTGTAGTCTATACAGGGTTGAAGAGATAGGTCCTTTTTCTTCACAAAGACGAATCCAGCACCGGCCAGGGATGACGATTTCCAAATGAAACCCTCTGTAAGTTTTCATGGATGCACTCCTTCATAGCTTTCGTCTCGGGAAGAGAAAGAGGATAAGAAGTTCCCCTCAGATGAACTCAACCATGAAGTAGATCAATAGGGTAGTCGAAAGAACAATTAGGGGGTAAAACCTCGGCTCTGGCCTTATCAAATACATCGCGAAACTCGGCGTAGAACTCGGGCAATTTAATATTCTCTTTCTTAGAAGCATTGACCCCACAGATACTTTTGAAGGAGACTGCACAGTTCTTAGAGCAGAGAGAACTCCACAATATATGTTCCTTGCCCAAACAATCAATGCTTGGATTGTGACGTTGCAGCCATGGAAGACCAAGAATCATGTCCACTGAAGGGGTGTGGAAAGCGTCCAACTGGATCTCTTCTGTGTGCTCCTTAGCAGTAAGAAGGCAAAATGGAATGGTTTGTAGGGAGATAGATGCTGGTTGAAGAGGAAGACCGTCAATGGCTTCTAATTCCACCGCGCATTTCTTGCGGACGAGGGGAATATTATTCCTTTCGGAAAAACCTTGATTGACAAAATTACCTCCCGACCCGGAATCCATGAAGGCCAGTGCAGAAACGTGGAAGCCCTTGCCGATGAACGTAACGGGAAGGAAGATCCTGGTAGGTGGTTTTGCTGTTATAGGGGGATAAAGAATGTGTTCTCAATGAGGTTCCCCTGGACATCATTGGGAGTTGGAGTTTTTCGACTTGTGGGGACATTGCATTACCAGATGACCGGAATTGCCACAGTAAAGACAGAGTCAGGCATTACATCGGTGTTGTTTCTCCGTGGCAGATAATTTATTACCACCTAGTTGCACGGGCTCAGGGGTATCGGGGTGCAAGGATTCAGGAATGCTTACCTGAAAAGAAGAGACTCTGGGCGAGGGCAGGATCTCTCAGACCTTCTCTCCTGTAAGTGTTGATCCACACGGATGCAGATAGCGATAAGTTCTTCAAAATCGGTAGGACACTGTTGTGCCGCAAGTTCATCCTTTAATGTCTCAGAGAGACCTTGCCAAAAGGTGGCTGTAATGGATCAGGGGACACGCGCCTCTCAGCGGGTCCCCGTCACCTCCGGCCCCACTTCGGCTCTCTGCCCCAGTTCCCCGCTCCCTCAGCCTCTTACCTGTCTCACGCCGAGCCATTCCTGCGCGGCACATGCCGCATCCGCACGCACGTGACCGGGGCGCGCGCACGGCAGCCTTACAGAGGGCGCGCGCACCCAATCCTCTTACCAGCCCTCCCACGCCGCTGCCGCCACCCCCCATCGGCTGGAGGCTATTACCAGGAATCACACCCCTGTCTCCCTCCCTGCTCACCTGGACCTATCCCTGCGAGCACCCAGACAGGCCTCTGCTCCACCCCTTGCTACCATTGGCTCTCCTTCCGTTATAACCCCACTCTGTCCTCTCCGTCGTCGCTCAGCATAGCTTCTCTGTGGCTCCTGTGTGCAGTGTCTATGCCAAGCTCTGCTCTCTGTTGCAGCTCTTGTTCCTGCCCCTGTTTGGATACCCTTGGATTGATCTCGGCTCGGCTTGATTACGTGTACCTCTCTTCTCCGGCCCATGACCCTAGGCTCTTGGACATTAACCCTCCGACTTCTGGCACCCCAGACTCAGCAAGTATATCATTAACCCTTTTCTCACCAGGCCCGGCAACGCATCTTACCACACTCCGGGCACGCCCTCACTGCTGTGGGTGCGTGTTATACCCTTACCCACCTCAGTACTGGGGACTGGCCAGGTCGGCGGCCATACAGGCATTACAGTGGCTAATAACGCCTCGTTGTTCAATCCAGTCTCAGCGGCGATAGTACGAAATTCCAGAACGTATCTAGCGACAGGACGTTTTCCCTGGGAAATGTGGAAAAGAGAGGAAGCAGCAGTTACCTTGCGGCCAGGTGTGTCAAAGACTCTGCCGAATTCCCCAGCAAATAGTCCAATGTCCTGGGTGGGGTCCGAATTTTGCTCCCAGATGGGGGAAGCCCAGGCCAGTGCGTCATCGGTGAGTAGTGAAATGATATATGTCACTGTAGGCGGACGCTCACAGAGGTATGCAAGGGAGTCTGGTTATAGTGAAATTAAATAAGGCTTTTTATTGCGCCTGTTTCCTTAACATCAGGAAACCATCCAAACAAGGGGTAAACAAAGCTTTCATTCACTTGGGAGTATTTCTAGTGAAATATTACTGTATGCAGTCCACACTCCCTTTAGATAAGCATGTCTCCCAGCCCCAAACATATAGCATGAAAATAAGCAGATATATAAAGTCTCATAAATGAAAGTCTTATCTGTTTCTTGTGGTTTAGAGGGAAAATATTCTCTTTTCCTGCGTTGCTACCTTTCCTCAGGTTTTGTCAGCATTCAGGTTTAGAAGTTTCCCCTGTGTCTTGAAAGCAGCTCTGCTGTTTCTTCTGGCAGGGCTCAAGACAAGTTGTGAGAGTTAAGGACAATCCCTGCTCTGTCTCCAAGTTCAGCTCAGGTGTGAGCTAATGAGTCTCACTTCCTGTCTCAGAAGACAGGCTTTTCTAAGCAATCTAATCAGGCAGGTGGTGTTTGTTAATTGACTACCAGCAGTTAACCACCACACTGCTGGATTAGAGGCACATTACATGAACAGGGATAACTCCCCTGTTACATACCTCCCCTGTTTGTGGGAAGCTCGGGCTTGCCACGGCCAAAGCCCATCCTTCCACTCTCATTCTAGATATCTCTGTGACTTGAATGAGAGTGGATGGAGGAAGAGAACCCTCAGTCCTGCTGGGATTGGAGCCCTTTCTCCAGTTTATTCGTGTCTCCTCCCGAAGGTGCTTGAGATCAGCACTCCTCAGTCGCTCGAGGAGGACTTTTTCTAAGTATAGTCTTTTTGCTACGTGTGCGGTCATGAGATTTCCCTTGCGTCGGGTGCTCGTCATATTGTAGGCATACTGTATGGCAGCAGTTGCAGAGCGTTTAAAAACAGCCCTTTGAGTTTTCCGCTCTTGAAGCTGTCTCTCTGCACTTTTTCCACTCAATGGGGTTGCTAGTTCAGCCTCTTTGGGGTTAAGTTGCAATTCCACACCCACTTCCAGAGAATGTCCCATCTTTTCAGCTTCATCAGCTAAGGATTCTTCTGGTTTTGATTCAGCACGTGTACCTTCTTTTGTTGCCTGTTGGGTGGCTGAAGGTTTTGCAAGTGCTTGTTTAGGTGGTTCAAATTTTGCAACCTTGTCCTTCAGACGAGCGGTATTCCCAGCTCCCACTGTGCCCTTGTCTTCATGGGTTTTTGTGGCTGTGGGATACTGACGCTTAGTCAGGGTCAATAATTGTCCTTGTAGGACTGTAATCTCATCTGTGAGAGATCCCTGTTTTTTGAGTGCGTCTTGCAAGTCTCTTCTCAGGGAATTTATCTGCACGCTTTACTTTCTCTGAGCTTGCTTCCACATTTTTATTGCATTGTGAAGCACTATGAATTTCTTTGCTCGGGCCCCAGTTACTTGTTTTAGTTTCTGGACCTTCTTGTGCTCCCTTTTGTGCTGGGTCACCTGGGTTCTAAGCTTGGCCTCTAGCGATGCTTTGGTGACGCTCAGGGTAGCCTTCAGTTTCTCATGCTGCTTTGCGGGGACATACTGGGTCATCAGACGTTCCTGCAGCACTTGAATTTCTTTAACAGCCTGCAGATTGTCTTCCTGCAGAGTTCGCTGCTTCTCCTCGGCCTTCTCGAGGTGCGTACGCAGACCTTGCAGTTGGTTCTGCAGTCGGTGCTCTGCTTCAAACTTCTCACCTTCCAAAAGTCTATTTATTTCTTTAAGCTCGTGCAGCTTTTCATTCTTTTTCTTGACGTCGTCTGTCAAATGAAAATTTTCTTCTTTGAGTTTTAATTTTTTTATTTTTAATCTTAAATTTTCTCCTTTTTCAGTCTCTGTACTATTCAGGGCCTCCTTCCATTTATGCACATCTGCTTTGAGAATGACAGTCTCCTTCTGAGAGACTTGGAGATCTGTATTAAGATTGACAATCGTTTCTTTAGAAATGTCTAGCTCCTCAGTGAGACTGTGGAGTTCCTTTCTGGAAACTTCCAGGTCTGTGCGGCAGCTGTTGGTCTCATGATGTGAGGCATCCAGTGCTCTGCGGAGTGTCAGAACCTCTTTCTGAGATATGTCCACCTCTGTCCGGACACTGTTGACCTCCTGTTGTGAGGCATTCAGCTCTATGCGAAGAGTGTGAACCTCTTGCTGGAAGACTGTCATCTGCTTCAGTGCCTCCTCATACTTCCGCTTCAGCTTAGCCATCATTTTATCAGATTGGCTCTGCTTTTCATCCATGGCGGAAATAGTAGCGTTTGCAGTATCTAGCTCAGTCTTGAGATCGTCCAATTCTGTCCTCGATGCAGAGTACATTGCGAGCACATATTCCTGTAGCTTCACGTTATTTTTCAGTTGCTCCGCGTAATCATCTTTCTTTTGTTTCAATTGTTCACGGAGTATATCACAGTCATGCCTGGTATTTTCCAGGGCATCTTCATGGCTGGTCAAGGGATCGTCACTCACTGGTTCCGGCTCCACTTCCCTGGGATGGTTGGTTGAGGGTTCCTCCCTGTTGGCACCGGACAGACACTTCTTTGGGGTACACGACTTCTGCCTTGGGCCCTCTGGATATTCGGTTAACCGCGGGACAAATTCTCCATTTTCTCTAGGCTGCAGGGCAACTCAGTCCCCCTTTTCCTCCACAGGATCTGCGGACGTGTCTGTTCCTTCCACGGTAAGGGAAGAACCGCTTTTCTTTTTCCGCCTTTTTGTTTTGGATGACTCCGTCCCATCAGGAATACTGGGGTCTCCTTCTTTATTTGATACTTTAGCAGCTTCATTATATACGCCAGGCTTTTCTTGCAGTTGCTTTAGCTGACAGAAATATTGGGTGATCTGCTGCTCCCGCTCTTTCTCTTGTCGACCATATTCGTCATCATAGAGAGCGGTCTTTTCGGTTCGTGCCGAGTTCAGGCACCCCCACCATTCTTGGGGTGTTTTGTGGATGTGACTCGGTTCGGGTTCCCCGTAAGAGATGTCTTCCTCCTTATTGGACTGGAAGGGCCACTCTTCCGTGGGGTAGGGTTCATTACAGGAACGCTGCATCTTGTCCTCCATTTTGGGGCTCTCAGGTGTAGTTTTCTTCCTGACCTCAGGAGGCGCTATTGCAGCTGTTGCCACTGTATTTGCTAAAACCAATTGTGGTAGTCTTACAGGTGGGCATATTTTGCTTGTAGAGGTCATAGCTCTCACAGGCATCTCTGTAAACTTTTTCTTTCTTGGATAAGTTTTACAATATCAGCAGTACTGTGCACGCAATTTCTCTCATCAGGTATACAGGATGTGCAGTTGCTAGGTAAAAATGTCTATTTGCTTTACACCATTTACTTGCTAGGTATAATCTCTCATTAGGTATGCTGGATGTGTAGTTGCTAGGTAAAAACTTCTGTTTGCTTTACACCATTTACTTGCTAGGTACAATCTCTCTGCTTCAACCAAATAATGTGATTTTCTGCTTGAGTTCAGTCTCAACTTTGGGTATTATGACATTCACTCTTCACACTTTGGATACCTTTTACACAGTTCAGCAATTCCTTTTTTATAGTAGGCAATTTTACCCTCAGCACTTGTTTACTGAAAATTCCCCTGCTTCAGCACAGTCTTGCATCAATTTTCATATTTTTCTGCATATACTCCATTCACAACTGGTAGTCCTATGCGGCGTGGCAGCCTTTACTAGCAGAATCAGTACTGGTCATGGGTCATCATTTGTATTGACTGCTTCAGCTAAACATTTGAAAACAACAAATGCCTATCCATTTAACGGCTAACTCACTTCTTGAACCCTGACTATGGCTGGAAGGCAAACCCCCTATTTCATTGACCAGTGTTCGACAAACCTATACATTTGCACGCCCCGGGCGAGTGGATTTAACATCGTGGCGAGCTCCTATTGACCCAAGCAGCACACGTGTGTTACTAGGTGGCGAGTAGATTTTTTTGTTCGGCGAGTAGATTTTTTGCTGATTTGTCAACCACTGTCAATGACTATATTACACTTTATTGTGATAGGCAAATAAGGTTCACCTGCTTCAGCAGTCTCTCTCTCTCTCTCCTCTTGGGATTGGTTTTGTAAGTTTCAGTGCAGTGTAAGTTTCCTGTCTGGGTATGTCCCTTTAACTCTGTCTCTGCTGCATGAGATCTTTGTTGCTCAGACTATTTGTAGGCAAAAAGCATAAAAAAAAATTTCACAGCCAAACTCCGGGTTCCTTAACTTCAAGAACCCCCTCTCGTCCCACTTCGGACACCATATGTAGGCGGACGCTCACAGAGGTATGCAAGGGAGTCTGGTTATAGTGAAATTAAATAAGGCTTTTATTGCGCCTGTTTCCTTAACATTAGGAAACCATCCAAACAAGGGGTAAACAAAGCTTTCATTCACTTGGGAGTATTTCTAGTGAAATACTACTGTATGCAGTCCACACTCCCTTTAGATAAGCATGTATCCCAGCCCCAAACATATAGCATGAAAATAAGCAGATATATAAAGTCTCATAAATGAAAGTCTTATCTGTTCCTTGTGGTTTGGAGGAAAAATCTTCTCTGTTCCTGCGTTTCTACCTTTCCTCAGGTTTTGTCAGCATTCAGGTTTAGAAGTTTCCCCTGTGTCTTGAAAGCAGCTCTGCTGTTTCTTCTGCCAGGGCTCAAGACAAGTTGTGAGAGTCAAGGACAATCCCTGCTCTGTCTCCAAGTTCAGCTCAGGTGTGAGCTAAGGAGTCTCACTTCCTGTCTCAAAAGACAAACTTTTCTAAGCAATCTAATCAGGCAGGTGGTGTTTGTTAATTGACTACCAGCAGTTAACCACCACACTGCTGGATTAGAGGCACATTACCTGAAATGGGATAACTCCCCTGTTACAGTCACCTTGGATCTTTGAGAAGGAAAATGAAAGGTCTTAATCTCAAACTGAATGAAGCATTGATTTAGAAAGCCTCGGCATACATGGGGATCTCAAGCATAACGAGTGGGAGTCGGAAATCGGGGTTCGGCCATCAGGGTCATAGGCATAGACATGGTGGTAGCAGGAACCGGAGTGACAGAAGCAGGAGGGGGAGCTTGAGTCTGAACCAAAGGCACTGGAGACTCTCCTGCAATATTTCCATGCGTCGGTCATTCTGCTCAAACTATCTCTCAACCCTCGAAAACATGCTGGTGTGCGTGCTCAAGACTCAACCCACTTCAGCGGGATCCATGTTTGTGTGGCTGAGCATACTGTAATGATGTGCTCACCACAAACAAGGCGTGACCGCGAGGCCGAGTGGGGATTTGATAAACACCAACACACAGACACGTGGGCGCGTCTGGAGTGTAGATTGGTCAAGGTAGCCGGGTCGGGGTAGGAGAAATCAGGATGGGATGTACTTGCCTTGGTCTGGATAGGAGAGGTACGGATCATTGCAGGCACTAGCAAAGGTCGGGATTGGAGAGGTGAGGATCGTCGTGGGTAAGCTGTGGTCAGGAGTGGAGAGGTAAGGATCGTCGTTGGTAAGCCGGGTCAGGAGTGGAATAGTACGGAATCCAAAAACAAGCAAGGTCAGGAACTCTGGACAAAACAGGCAAGGCACAGACACCAGGTAGGACTGTAGTGAACACAGCGCACATACACAAGGTTATGCTCAGCCGATGAGCATATGTAGGGAGAACAGTCAAATGAGGAGGGAGCATACTCCCTAGTAAGATTGGCTGTGGTTGGCTGCTGGAAAACAAAGGTGAAGCCTATTGTGCAGCAGAATGAGATTGATTTTGCGTGGGTGCCATGCATAGCAGGTGCGCAATTGCTGACAATGATGTCACCGCGTGAGCGAAGCCTGGAGGAGGGGCCAGCGGAGGTGGCATTAGAACCCGAGTGAGATCCGTGCACGCCCCTAGGAGGTACTGTGGCAATGGTTGGTCTTTGAGATGTGCTGCAGGATGCAGCGGATGCGGGGCACCCGATCGTGGGTGTAGGTGAGTAGAGAGCACGCCGATAGGGGCGCGGATGATGGATCCTTACACACAGACAGACACAAACTTACCCACAAAGACACACACACTTACTAACAGACACACACACACAAACTTACCAACACACTCACACTTACCACCACACACAGACACACACACATACCAACACAGACACACTCAGACACACACTTACCAACACACACACACACTTACCAACACAGACAGGCATACACACACTTACCCACACAGACACACACACTTACCAACACAGATTGTAAGGTCCGGGGGAACACCTCTCCCTAAGGGGGTTCCTCCCGCGACCTCACTTACCTCTGCTCCGGCTCTCCCCCTTCGCCGCTGCGGGCGGGATCCTCCTTCCCCTCTGCTCCCCGCGGCGGCTACTGAACGCGCGCATCCGCGTGCACGGCCGAGGACTCTTACGTCCTCCCTCAGGGGGAGTTCCCGTCCCCAGGTGAGGCCGCGCGCGCCTCTCCCACGTGGCGCACACGCCTGATGCGTGTGCACCGCTCACAAGCTGCATATCCAGCGCAGCTGTGGTAAATTTTTCCCTACCAATCTCCATCTTCCCTGGGGCCGCTTCCTCGTTACTCCCCCTCTCCCTATTGGTCCTTCCTCCTACTTATACCTTGCTCAGCCATTCATTCTTTGGCTGAGCATAGCTTTGTATGACCTGTATTTACCACGGTCGTGCCTGCCTCAGTTCCTGTCTCTTTGTCTCCTTAGTGATCCCTTGAGTACCAAACCGGCCTGGCTGTGGATCCGCTCTGGTCTTCTACCCTTGGTTTGTATCCTGACCTCCTGGACTTCCCGACCCTTCACCTCGGTTTGCGGATTCCGACCTACCTCCCGGCTCTGGACCCCAGGCTCTCGGTACCACCTATCTTCTGGAATCTCCCTTCTCGTCTGGCGAGTATCTTACTTTATCTTATACTCCCAGACGGTTCCAGACGCCTATTTTCCACTTTCCAGGCGTGTCCCCGTAGCTGTGGGTGCAGTTTGTTACCCATCTCACCTCAGTTTCGCGGTCCCTCCTTGTCCGTGGTGAGCACAGCGTAACACAGATACATTCAGACACACACACACACACTTACCAACACAGACAGACACACACACACTTACCCACACAGACACATACACTAATCAACAGAGACACACTGAACCGGGAGATATAGAGAGGGGCAGCTATGGAGAGCTGTGCAGTGCCAACTGCTGCCCTGAAGTGGTTAAGCAACCATAAAGCTAGGCTGCCCTACTCTCCTCCTCCCTCCTACTGACTACAGCTCCGCACTCCACAGCCTGCATCCTCCGTTCTCCTCCTGACCGCCCAAGCCTGTCTCAATCTGATGAGAAACAGATGGGCCGCAGACAGGCTGTATGGGGGGAGAGCGGGCCCTTAAAGAGCACAGGACCCCCAGGCTTTGCCGGGTTATAGCTACGCCCCTGATCCCATTTATTAGCCATGGAATTAGAATTGTATTTTTCAAGGAGCCAACCAGCTGATTGCATTATTCAGTAATTAGATTTCAATGACGATTGGTTAATGGGACTGGCGTTTACCATTAGCAGGTACTACATAAGTTGACTAAGACAGGGAGATCAGGAGTGCGAATACATCCAGGGTTATGTGGTTAAAATTTAATATATTAACCACCACACTGCTGGATTAGAGGCACATTACCTAAACCAGAAAGTGGAAGGTGAGACTTGGTGACTTCTGTTTTGTCCAGAGTTCCTGACCTTGCTTGTTTTTGGATTCCGTACTTCTCCACTCCTGACCCAGCTTACCCACAATGATCCGTACCTCTCCGCTCCTGACCACGGCTTACCCACGATGATCCGCACCTCTCCAATCTCGACCTTGGCTAGTACCTGCAACGATCCGTACCTCTCCTATCCAGACCTTGGCAAGTACTATATACCATCCTGACTTCTCCTGCCGCGATCCGGCTACCTTGACCAATCTACACTCCAGATGCTCCCACATGGCTGTGGCTTGGTGTTTATCAAATCCCCACCTCGGCCTCGCGGTCACGTCTTGTTTGTGGTGAGCACATCGTTACACTGTGTTGGCAAGTGTGCATGTGTTGGTAAGTGTGTGTGTGTGTGTGTGTGTTTGTCGGTAAGTGTATGTATGTCTGTGTTGCTAAGTGTGTGTATTTGTAATGCATATGTGAGTTTCATGCATTATGTGCATGTATAGGTTGTATATTTAGTGGGGTTTTTTAATGTTGAATATAAATGTGTATTTGTATGTGGTGTGTGTGTGTTAAACTAATGTTGCATGTTTGGTATGTGTGTATATGGTGTAGTATTTGTGTGTATATATGAGAGGGGAGGGAGGAAAGAGGATGGGGAAGGAAAGAGAGAGGGTGGGGGGAAGGAGAGAGTGAGGATGGGGGGAAGGAGAGAGTGAGGATAGGGGAGGGAGAGAATGAGGATGGGGGAGGGAGAGAGTGAGGATGGGGGGAGGGAGGAGAGAAGATAGGGGGAAGGAGGAGAGAGGATGGGGCAAGGGAGAGAGTGAGGATGGGAGGGAGAGAGCGAGGATGGAGGGAGGGAGAGAGTGAGAATGGGGGGAGCCCCCAGGAGCTTGAGGCCCCTCGGCTAGTCTTAACCCCCTCGGCACCTGCTGGGGTAAGGTAAAACCATGCCTACTCCCTAAGGCAGTGATTCCCAACCAGGGTTCCGTGGAGCAGTCCCAGGGGTTCCGTCTACGGGCGGGCCACCCGCACTCACTGTGACCCTTCCTGGCTTTCCTCCACAACCTTTCCCGAGCCCGCTCTCATGGCTCTCCCCTCCCCCCGCATGAGGACTGCATGAGCGCGCTCTAGCAGTGCGGCACTTCTGCTGCCTGCTAGAGCACGTGCGTGCAGCCTTGACTGCTCTGATGCTCTGGCCGCCTTCACTTCCTGCCTCCTCCTTCCTCCTGCCGCCACCACCTCCTCCTGCCCTCCACCGCCACTGCCTCCTCCTGCCCCCCGCCGCCTCCTCCGCCGGCAACTGCATGGCAGGATACAAGCCTCTCCTCCCGTCTGAGGTAGGCATATGGGGGGTGGGGGGAAGATGTGAGATCCAGGGTGGCGGAGGATGATGTGAGATCCATGGGGGGGATGTGATGTGAGATGCAGGGGGGAGGGTGATGTGAGAGGTAGGGGGGGAGAGTGATGTGATATGTAGGGGGTATATGAGGATGATGATGAGGGGTGCTGGGGGAGATATATGTATTGGGGCGGTCTTTTAAAATGTATTGGGGCAGTGGGGGTCTTTTTAAAATGTATTGGGGTGGTGGGGATCTTTTAAAAATGTATTGGAGTGGTGGGAGTCTTTTAAAAATGTATTGGGGCGGTGGGGGTCTTTGTAAAATGTATTGGGGCGGTGGGGATCTTTTAAAAATGTATTGGGGCGGTGGGGGTGTTTTTAAAATCTATTGGGGCGGTGGGGTTTTTAAAAATTTATTGGGGCGGTGGGGGTCTTTTTAAAATGTATTGGGGCGGTGGCGTGGTCTTTTAAAAATGTATTGGGGCGGGGGTCTTTTTAATATGTATTGGCGGGGCGGGGTATTTTTATTATGTATTGTGGGGTGGGGATATATGTATTGAGGAAGTGGTTTTTTTTTTGGAATGTGTTTTGTGGGGGGGATTGAGTGAGACTGGGTTAATTGACGGAAGGTAGGGACGAGTGAGAGGAGAGAGGGGGGGGGAGTGAGAGGAGAGAGCAGGGGGAGGGAGTGAGGAAAAGAGGGAGTAAGAGTCAAACGTAGGGGAGAAATACATGTGAGGGGAGGAGAGTGCGTGAGATGGAGGGGAGAGAAATACATGGGTGGAGGGTGGGAAATAGAGGGGGCTCATGAGGTGTGAAATTTTGTGATTTACCCCTGTCGAACATACAGTGGTATGAAAAAGAAACTACACCCTCGTTGAATTCTATGGCTTTACATATCAGGACATAATAACAATCATCTGTTCCTTAGCGGGTTTAAAAATTAGGTAAATACAACCTCAGATGAACAACAACACATGACATATTACACCGTGTCATGATTTATTTAACAAAAATAAAGCCAAAATGGAGAAGCTATGTGTGAATAACTAAGTACAACCATACTGCTTCCATAGGAATTAAGATGCTAAGTAGCAGACAGGTGCTGCTTGTAGAGGGAGAAAGGGGGTGGCTCGGGATTAAAGGGGTTACACCCCATTTGGCCATCCCCTGACCTCACCCGGGAGTCAAAGGGTTAACTGGGCTAAGACCCAGAACAGTGATTTAACCCCTGTAATGACATGTACATGTGTATTTCCCTGTTCCCCTGTTCCATTGTATGTCTGGTTTAATCAGTGTCTGCATCACACACACACTGGAATCCATCTGGGAGCACAAGAGTTAATTGTCCTTTAATGATTATAGCTCTTTGTGAAGTTTTCCCGCCTTTTCAGGCACCATTTTGCAGGTCCCCATTGGCCGCCATTAGGGCTCCATGCATTCTAATGGAGAATCTTGTTGTTTTAGTCCTGTTTCCTGTAAAGACCAGCAGGTGGCATCCGAGAGGGAGAGCGGCGGTTTCCCATTGAAAGTCGATGGGCTCATTGACTTCAATGGAGGTTCCTCGAGGTAACTTTCGAAGAACAAGTTGGCTGCCGTCCAGACCGCAAACCGCAAAGCGGATACATTTTCAATAGGAGAGCTTTGATCACTTACAAGTCAAGGTCAACGTCAAGTGGCGTGGGAATAAACAGTTCTAGGGCCCCTAGGAATAAAATTCTTTTTGTCCCTAGTTCCTAGGCGTCCCCCCACTCGACCACAACCGGGTCCCCAAATCCTGGACCCCCGATAAGGGTCGAACCGAGAAGAACGGGTCGCGCCATAGGCTTTGCCGGCGGCGGCAGAAACGGCTCAGAAAAATGACTGTGTGAAATGTTGTATTTTGGTACTCCATATCTCCGGTTTCGGAGGGCCCCGCGGATCAAGGTTTTTGGGGTGTCTGCAGTCACTGCTCCGGCATCACTGCAGAACCATCCTTGACCCTCCTGGACCAACCCGACGGAGTATGGACTCCCTGGAAGGTTCGGGACTTTTCCCATAGACTTCAATGGCGGAGAAACCCCATTGACTTCAATGGCGGCAATTTATCATTGAAAGTCTATGGCAGAGAAGCCCGTTGTTTTCAATAGGGATTTAGTGAAAAGCTGAGATTTCTTTTTTAGCGGAGATTTTTGTATTAAAATGAAAAATGATTTAATGTGCATTTGTGTAACTCCGGTTCCATAGGTCGTAGCAAGTCGCTTTTTGGACCATATGGTGTCCCAGTTCCGGCCATGAGAATTGGGAAGTTTGGTTCTGCTAGACCCAATAGAACCGGATATTTTAATACGTTTATGTTTTATGTTTAACACTGTGTCTCAAGGTATGGACAAAGACTCAGAGGAATTCCTTTGCATACAGGATAGCAGATGGCCCTAGAGGCGCCCCAATGTCTAGGATTTAAGTATTGTTCAAAGGGTCTTATCACCCTCCCTGATGATTTAACGGCGGAGGAGGCTCAAACCAGAGCAGTCTCCAATTGTCCCATTTATCACCTTCCAACAAAGGTTATCCTGCTAGAGATCCAGATGGGTAGACTGGCTGGCATTCCATTTGTATGTGGGGGGCTACAGAAATGAGACCCCAGAGTTCTACTGCGCCTGTGCCAGCTAGCAGGGGGGCATGTCCTACAATGTGTTCCCCCATCAAAGATTGGCTGGAGATAATTGAAAACCAATCACAGGTACTTAAGGTTAAGGATAGAGGGAAAAAAGGTTTATAAACTGCCCATTCCCCAACCCCACAGTAAGTGTACTTCTTGTCTGTTACTGTATTATTCGTGTGTTCACCTATCTTAAGGAATAAAATCACTTTATTATATCTAAGACTCGTTTCAGTTCAGACCCAGTGATAAATATATATCATCTGTTATATATATTTGTGTGACCTTATACAGCCTGCCATAATCTCACCGTGACACTGCTAATCAAATGCCCTTGATTAATTGATCATCAGCAAGTGTGACCACCTCTATAAAAGCGGAAGTTTTAGCAGTTTGTTGGTCTGGAGCATTCAGGTGTGTTAACACAATGCCAAGGAGGAAAGATGTGGCAGGGGAAGGGAGAACCAGGTTTATAATAAAGGTCAAGCCCACTTGGTTACCCCTGACCTGTGTTTTGGGGTCCTAGAGTGTCAGCTCTTAGGCCCGGGCATTGTGTATGCATTACTGTGACTGTGTGCAAAATATGAGACAATTGCCGTTTGTGTTTTACCGTTTCCAGAGGTGCTGGGACACCCTGCTTCAGCACAGAGCAGGAAAAGGTAAAAATGGGACACATGGGGTGCATGTATATCCCCACACTCCAGCCAGGTATAAGACGGAGGTTTGTTTGATTAAAATAGGGTTCAGGGGGGAAATCATATAATGTATGAAGTACGGTAACAATGTTTTTGAATAAGGGAAAAGAGAATGGGGGTTAACCATCCCCCAAGCTTGATATGTTTGAAGGAATGTCCGAAGGGCGGGGGCAGAAGCATTGTTAGAGATTTTTCCTAGAGTAGGTTGCCCTAGTGAGATTCTAACTGATCAAGGGTCACAATTCAGGCATGAATTGTTACAGGGTCTCTGGGGTGTGTGCGGGGTAAAGCACCAGCACACCATCCCTTATTACCCCCAGGCAAATGGTTTATGTGAGAGGTTCAGTGCGACCCTGAAACAGTTGCTTCTGGCAAATATGGAGATTGAAGGAGCAGAGTGGGAGATTCACTTACAGCACTTGCTGTCTGCATACCGAGAGGTACTGCCAGAGTCTACCAGAGTCTCTCCCTTCAAGCTGCTATATGGCCGCCGGCTCCGGGAACCTCTTGACTTAGGCCTCGGCCATGCTCCCTGCTGGCTTGCTGAGGCGCGCTGAGGCGCAGGGAAAGCGGGTGCTTTCCCTGGCCTTGCGGTTGCTTACCGCACGCACTGTCAGCAGCCATCAGGGGGCGGGCGCGTCACTGGCCAGGGGCGGGCCAGTGACGTCACGGAGCTGGTTCGCCCTCATTGGGCGAACCGCTCACGTGACCGGCCTGTCGCGCCGGCAAGCGGGGGAATTTAAAATTCCCCTAAGACCTGCGCTTCCGCAGGCGCACGGAAGCGCAGGTGAGCCCCTACTAAAGCCGCTCTAATTGCGGCTGTAGGGGCTCAGTGCTGAGCGGGAGCGCGCGTCAGCACGCTTCCACCAGCAAGCACTAAACATGGCAAAGGCCTTACTCTGTGAGGGGTGGAAGGGGAACATTACCCAGACTGATGCGTCTGTGCGACAATCTGTGGCAACTCTCGGAGACCAGTTAGAAATGCTTATGGGGTTGGCACAGGCTGATCTCAGGGAGATTCAGACCAACCAGCAGACTTGGTGTGATTACAATGCCCCTAGTAGCTCATTCATTCCAGGTCAGCAGGGACTTGTTCTGCAGCCCACTACGCAGAACAAATTAATGGCTGTCTGGTCTGGACCATACCCGGTTTTCAGGAAAATGAATGAGTACACCTATGGTGTACAGGAAGATGGTGAGACAGAGAGAAATAGGGCTTATCATGTTAACATGTGTAAGGAGTATTTCAAGCAGAGTGTGGCATCAGTGCTGGCTATTTGTAGCACACTGATGGGGGACCCGGCGAGCGATGCTCTGCCTAACCTCCTAGGAGCATCTAGGCAGGGGGGCACAGTGGAGCAGGTAGGGATAGGGTCCCAGTGCAGTGCACAGCAGCATGTGCAAGCGAGGGTTATGCTAGGAAGGCATAGGGTTCTGTTCCCAGGTGAGCTGGGCAGAGCACATAGCCCGGATCATCCAGTGGAGACTGGTGATCAGAGACCTCTGCATAGGTATGCCTATCATATAGCAGCAGAGGTAGCAGAGAGTGTAGAGAGTGTACTGGAAGGGATGCACAGATTTGCAAGGGCATACTTGGAAACCATTGCTGTGGTTAGTAAGTCGTGAGACTTATATTTAGTTTCTGTAGCTGCAGTGCTGCAGAGGATCAGGGAGGTAGGGCTGATGCTGAAGCCTACAAAGTGTGTAGTGAGTATGGCAGAGGTACTGTACTTAGGGCACCGAGTGGGTGGAGGGCACCTTAAGCCAGAACCAGAACGGGATAAGGTTGTGTTTGGCACTGCAGGTTACTACAGGAAGGCTGTTCCCCAGTACAGCGCTGTGACCCAATCCTTGACTGACGTGACCCAACAGCGACTCTCAGGTCTGGTAGTCTGGTCTCCTGCCTGTGGACTCAGCCAGGGGGCCGAGAACGGGGTGAACCGCCCATTGTGCATTTGAGCAGAAAACTGCTGCCCAGCGAAGTGAGCAAGAGGGTCTGGGGGAGAGTGGCCAGGTGCTGCGATGGACTCTGGCATTGCAGGACTTTGACTTTGCTATTCAACATCAGAAATACAGCCAGCATGGCCATGCTGATGGACTCTCCCCAAAGGATATCCTTAGTGAGCCAAAAACCTCAACAGTCTCCGGGTGTGTGGGACCACCAGAGGAGGTGGTTGCCACAAAGCCCTCCTATTGAGGTGGGGAGGTGTGGCGGGGGAAGGGAGAACCAGGCTTATAATAAAGGTCAAGCCCACTTGGTTACCCCTGACGCGTGTTTTGGGGTCCTAGAGTGTCAGCTCTTAGGCCCGGGCATTGTGTATGCATTACTGTGACTGTGTGCAAAATATGAGACAATTGCCGTTTGTGTTTTATCATTTCCAGAGGTGCTGGGACACCCTGCTTCAGCACAGAGCAGGAAAAGGTAAAATGGGACACAATGGGTTAATGTATATATCCCCACACTCCAGCCAGGTATAAGATTGAGGTTTGTTTGATTAAAATAGGGTTCAGGGGGAAAATCATATAATGTATGAAGTACGGTAACAATGTTTTTGAATAAGGGAATTTTTTGTATGCAAACGATTATGAGAGACACATGAAGACTGTTATGATTTTATTAATAGTACCATGTGTGTAAATGCATAAACGGGCATGGCCCTTGTGTAGGTAACTTTAGTTATGTGAGGTGGGGGAATTTACATGACAGGCAGGGGACAGGATACATTAAAAGATTCACCCTGCTAGTTTATGACCCACCATTCCAGGGGTGCAGGTATGCATAACCGAAGGCCTCACTTCTACGGGACCCTGGGGAGATGCCCTCCAGGATGTATAAAAAAGTTAGAGCTTCAAAGGGGTTAAACAGCTGGCCAGCAACTGGGGGGATTCTTTGACCAGAACCAGATATTATGTCTCTGAGCAAAGGAGGTTTGGCCAGGCATGCTATGCGGGGGGACATGGGTGAAGCTTGTAGCCCGGTTACCAGGACTACTGGCAATCCTTCAATAGGGCAGAATTTGGCCCCCAAGCCAAGATTGGTTCCCCATTACCCAGATAGGGTTTTGAAGGTATTATAAGCTGGTGCAGGCCATGGGGAAGGTGTTCTCTGCTGTAACATCAAGAAGGAGGGGGTGGGGGTGAAGAGGAGTTTTATCCCCATCACAGATTTGAACAACGCTCAAGATTCATCAGTTCTAAGAGATCCATCGAAGTTTTTCCTGAGTCCATCAGTTCCATCTTGTGTGATTCACCTGAGATTCAATCCCATTTGAGAAGTCCCAGCTCTGAGTAAATCCTCTAAATTTCTCAGAGGATAAGTGACCAGAATTCAACAGCCAGAGGCTACAGGAAGGAGATGTAGCTTGGAATATTTTGCTGTGTGTTTGCAATTAGGAAAGATTAGTTTTATTATCCCAGTTTCCAAAGTAAGTGTGTCTTTTTACTGTATTTTTGTGTAACATAGTTGTGTGCGTTCATTAGATGAATAAACACAATTTATTTTTATCTCTCTGCTTGCTCAATCAATGATCCCGGTAATAAAAAGTCTTAATAAGCTAGGTCCATCGTGACAAAAGACATCAGCATTGATCTGCACGGTCCCCTCTGTCTTGCAGCACAAAGACCCTGCCTGATTTAATGTATAATGTTTAAACATATTTTAAAACATTGCTGCTTAATAAAATATACTTTCATACATTATGCTGCTAAAATGTGTTACAGTTCTTTGGTGTAGGAAATACTGTTCCCCTTACACAAGCCTTTATTTTTTACACACAGCAAACTTGATCTTTAAACATTTTAACTTTACTTTTAAAACTCTCACAGCCTTATCTTAATAAAATCCTCTCAGCCTTATTCTTGGCTGGAGTAAACCCCAAACCTTTATACTAGGTTTAGGGGGTATGGGCAAACACTGGGGACCCTGGTGTATGTTGCAGGGACACATTAACCCCTGCATGCCCCATTTACCTTTCCTCTGGGTGCTGCAGCAGGACCCCCTGCTGGTGAGTCGCAAGAACGTTTCCAGGGTATGAGGTTGTCTGGAGCAATGTGCTTGGACTGTATCCGAGAATCTCACTCGATTCCGGGATCCAATTTTTGGGGTATCCCATAACTCCAGAACCCCAATACATAGACACATTCTGTGAAGACTTTCTCTGGCAAACCCACCCTGAAACTTACAGCCTAGAAATCTCCTGGTCCTAGCACCCCAGGAAAGACAAAACACAGAAAAATCTTTGTCGCATAATTTGCACACAGTCACAGTAATGCATGCACAATACACAGGTCCAAGAGCTGACTCTCTAGGACCCCAAAACACAGTTCAGGGGCAACCAAGTGGGCTTAACCTTTATTATAAAGCCTGGCTATCCCCTCACCGTCACAAACCCCTTCTCTGGAATGAAAATGAACTTTTCACACACTGAGGTGGGTCCACACATCTGACAATTCGGCTGGTTGTTTTGATTGGACAAAAAGTGTTCAGTACGCCGTGGATCCCGGGTCCTTTGAGGCTCACACTGTCCATCTTTTCTTTCTTCTCTCCGCTCCATGGGACGGTCATCTACCGCCCACCTAGGTCTATGCATCTCCCTTCTGTCTCACTGTGAATCCTGCATCTCCTTTCATCCTCCGACTCCCCTGTTCTTCTCCTTGGGGACATCAACTGCCATATTGATGATCCCTCTCTACTTGGGCTTCCCGCTTTCTGTCCCTAATCTCTTCTTTGACCTTCACCAATGGACTGCAGCCATCACCCACAAGGACGGTCACTTCCTGGGCCTGATTTTCACACACACAAAAAAAAAATTCTCTCTCCGATTTCTCCATTTCATCCTTTCTTCTCTCTGCCCCTCATCGCATCTCTCTGTTCTCCTCTTCACCACCTCCATCTGCCCTTCCTTTCTGCAGAGACCTGCACTCTATTAATCTACCGACTCTTGATTCCACTGTGCGCTCTTCTCTCTGTTCCGCTACAGACTCCGACAACCTAGTCTTGAAAAACAAATCTGCCCTATCCTCCTCTGATCTACACGCCCTCCTTCTTCTTTGCTGTTATCGCCTTATAACCCCAGACCATGTCTAAACTCACACACATGCATGCTCCATTCTTGCACTCGCTCCTCTGAACGCCTCTGGAAGAAATCTCACTCTCACAGAGTTCATTCATTACAAATTTATCCTATCCTGTTTCAACTCTGCCCTTTCCCAGGCTAAACAAACCTACTTTTCTTCACTAATCAACATGCACAAGCCCAACCCAGCTGATTCTTCTCTGTCTTTGACTCTCTACTCAGAAAAACAGGTGGTGATATTTCTCCATTTCACCTCTGGACCTTTCTTACTATTTCTAGGTTAAGGTGGATTTCAGTTACCAAGGCATCCCCCCTATTCTCCTTACATACTACACCTCTTCCTAACTCTCCTCCTGCCTTCCTGGACTCTTTTTTTTCTCTGTAACAGAGGATGTGAGACTGCCGATCTCCCCTTCCCCTCAAACCTCTCACTCCTACTCTAATCCCTACACTCCCACATATTTCAACTCCCCCCTCTACTCTACTGCCTTTCCCATCTCCTTCAAACATGCAATATTTATACTTTTACTCAAACAGCAAGCTTGGCCCTGTCTCCCTCCTGCCTATTGCCTATAGCCTCTAAACTCCTTGAACATCTGTTTTTTTCCGCACTGCTCATTCCACTGAAATAGTCATCATTAAAATAACAAATGACCTCCATGCTGCCAAAGACAAAGGCCATCAGTCTTCTCATATGTGAGGATGCGGGGATCGCGGCGCTCACGGCGCGACCCCTCCTCACCTCCGAATGCTCCCGCTGACGTGAGACAGCTTCCTCTCCTCACCCGACCTGCTCCCGCTGTACGGGGGTGCCCCCCTCGTTCCCGGCGGGCCGGCGCTGCCCCGCGGCCTCTCATGGCTCTAGCAGTTCCCTCGGGTCCCGGGCGTGCGCTCTCCGACCTTACAGAGCGCGCGCCGGGCAAGGATCATTTATTCACTGCACTAGCAGTGAAACCACGCCCCCAAATCTCACAAAGGCTGCCACTTAACCCTAAAGCTCCCCACCTGCCTGCTTATTACAGGAAACAATCCAGGACAGCTCCTCATGTTCCTCCAGGTCTGCCTCCATTCCCTATTGGTCAGCCACGATATATAGTACCTGTGTTCCCTCTCTCACATTGCTCGACATAGTCTCTGCTTACAGACGTCTATTCTGGCTTTCCCTTTGCTCTTCGTTATTCAGGTTGCGACCCGGCTTGGCGGACGTTCCTCTCTGGCTCTGGACCCCGGCTCCCACCTGACCTTGCAGCTTCTCCAATCCCTCGACTACAGTTTGGACCTCGACTTCCCGGATCCCTCTCTCCCTGACCTTGGCTAACGGCAACGACTTCGTCTCTTCTGTACCGGTACAGGCAAGTATTGCTACACCTATTCACACCTGGTCTGGCAACGCCAAAACACCACACTCCGGACACGCTCCTTCTGCTGCGGGTGCGTGCACATATACGTCCCCAGCTCAGTATAAGGGACGAGTCTGGTCTGGGGGCAGCACCGGCGTAACATTATGTCGAGTCCACAAGACGCAGACCAGACTGACATGGCCTCCATGATGACAGCCATGTATCAACAAGTCCAGGCCCTAACTGATCAAATGGCTCTCCTCACTCAACAGGTACAGGACCTTTCATTTCAGGCACCTCCTGTAGCCGCACCGCTGCTGTCGGCAGAACCAGTATCCGCCGCGACCTCAGGCCCGAAGATTCCGGCGCCTAAACCGTACGCAGGGGATCCGCACGCCTGTCATGGTTTTCTCAATCAATGCGAGATCCAGTTTGAGATGGCCCCGCAGCAGTATTCCACTGGTCGTAAGAAAGTGGCATATGTATACAGCCTACTCACGGGGAATGCGCTGGCATGGGCCTCCCCGATTTGGGAACTACGTCCTGAAATCACCCGCGACTATGCGGCCTTTAGACGAGACTTTCGACAGGTCTTCGATACTCCCGCACGCCAAGAAACTGCCTCTAACTCTTTGCTTGAGCTTTCTCAGGGACGTCGTTCCGTGGCCCAATACGCCTTGTAGTTCAAGACCATAGCAGCTGAGACACGAGGGGACCAGGAGGCTTTAGTCTCCATCTTCTGGCGGGGCTTAACGGATTCTGTGAAGGATGAACTTGCCTCACAACCCAGGCCAGGGCTTCTGGAGGAACTCATCTCCCAAGCCAATCGAGTGGATCAGCGCCTTCAGGTATGCCGCGCTCAGCGCCAGCATCCCCGATTTATGCCCTTCCGTGCTCCTTGTCCCAGATTCTCTTCAACCACCTGACATGCCCTCTCCAGACAGTATTCTTCTGAAGAGAGACCGGAGAAAACTACTGAGTCCATCCTTCCCAAGCAAAAGTTTCTCGCGGTCACTGCTTTCAAAAATCTGGAAAAAATCATCAAGTCTCAAGAACACATTCCTAGTGATCTCGAAGATCTGAAGGATACTTTGTACGTAGACTCCAAATTTATTCCAGAGATTCTGGATTGGGGGCACGCTTCCCGTTCAGCAGGACATCCGGGATTCAAAAAAACTCTGGACCTCATCCGTCGCACCTTCTGGTAGCCCAAAATGGCAAAAACCATCCTTGAGTTCACTCGGGCCTGTTCGGTATGTGCACGCAATAAAATACCTCATCAAAAACCTCATGGTCTTCTTATGCCTTTACCCATTCCGGAGCGCCCTTGGTCCCACATATCCATGGGCTTTATTGTCGAATTGCCTAGGTCGAATGGCATGAACACCATTCTAGTAGTGGTGGACCATTTCTCCAAGATGGCACATTTCGTTCCTCTCAAAGGTTTACCCTCCTCACCCGCCCTAGCCGATATTTTCTCCAGAGAAATTTTCCGGATCCATGGTATTCCTACATCTATCGTTTC
The DNA here is from genome assembly GCF_040206685.1 of Ascaphus truei. NCBI lineage: Eukaryota > Metazoa > Chordata > Amphibia > Anura > Ascaphidae > Ascaphus > Ascaphus truei. The sequence continues at coordinate 340,153,322 of NC_134485.1, forward strand.
GGACAGAGGTTCTGAATTTGTTTCCAGATTCTGGAGGACCTTCACCAGAAGACTGGGCATTTCTTCTTTCTCTTCAGGATATCACCCTCAATCTAATGGGCAGACTGAGAGGTTTAATCAATCTCTCGAGAAGTACTTGAGGTGTTTCGTCTCTGAGTCGCAGGACGACTGGTCGGAATTACTTCCCTGGGCTGAGTATGCCTTTAATTCCTCCAGGAATGAATCCACTCGTGAGACGCCGTTCTTCATTAATTACGGATTCCATCCAGCTTGCCTGCTCATTTCCAATATCTCCTCTGGAGTACCAGCCGTGGATGAACGCATCACACTATTACAGGACTCTTGGTCCAGGATCCAATCGGCGCTTCAAAAGTCCTCCCAGACTTCGAAACTCCAGGCTGACCGTCGTCGCTGACCTGCACCCAGTTACAAGCCAGGGGATAAGGTTTGGCTGTCTACAAGAAATATCCACCTCAAAACCCCATCCCCTAAATTGGCACCTAGGTTTCTTGGCCCATTTCCTATCATGGAGCAGGTAAACCCGGTGGCCTTCCGTCTTCAATTCCCTCAAAGCATGAGAATTCCTAATGTTTTTCACACATCTCTTCTTAAACCGTTCATCTTCAGTCCCCTCCCTCCGGACCACACTCTTAAACCAGATCCAGTGATCATACAGGGCAACGAAGAGTATGAGGTCCAAACTATAATAGATTCCCGTCTCTCGAGGGGTAAGGTCCAATTCTTGGTCCATTGGAAGGGCTTTGGACCCGAAGATCTTGGGTACCTCTTAAAGACATTCACGCACCAGGACTTCTCAAATGCTTCCGTAAGAAGTTCCCATCCAAACCATGGGAGGATCATCCTGAGGCCGACCCTGAAGGGGGGGATACTGTGAGGATGCGGGGATCACGGCACTCACAGCAGGCCCCTCCTCACCTCCGAATGCCCCCGCTGCCGTGAGACGGCTTCCTCTGCTCAACCGACCTGCTCCTGCTGTGCGGGGGCGCCCCCCTCGTTCCCGGCGGGCCGGCGCTGCCCAGCGGCCTCTCAGGGCTCTGGCAGTTCCCTCGGGTCCCGGGCGCGTGCTCTCCGACCTTACAAAGCATGCACCGGGCAAGGATAATTTATTCACTGCACTAGCAGTGAAACCACGCCCCCAAATCTGACAAAGGCTGCCACTTAACCCTAAAGCTCCCCACCTGGCTGCTCATTACAGGAACCAATCCAGGACAGCTCCTCATGTTCCTCCAGGTCTGCCTCCGTTCCCTATTGGTCAGCCATGATATATAGTACCTGTGTTGCCTCTCTCACATCGCTCAACATAGACTCTGCTTACAGACGTCTATTCTGGCTTTCCTTTTGCTCTTCGTTATTCAGGTTGTGACCCGACTTGGCGGACGTTCCTCTCTGGCTCTGGACCCCGGCTCCCACCTGACCTTGCAGATTCTCCCATCCCTCGACTATAGTTAGCACCGGCGTAACATCATACTACTCAACCTCTCTGCAGCCTTTGATACTGTGGACCACCATCTTCTCTTTCACATTTCTTCATACTCTTGGTATCTGTAACAGAGCTTTATCCTGGATTTCCTCTTACCTCATTGTAGTTTGTGTCTCGTTTGCCAACAACACCTCCTCTGTCGATTTCTCTGTGGCCATACCATAGGCGTCTGCCCTGGGACCTCTTTTCTTTTCTCTTTACACACTCTCTATAGGTGAACTTATCACAACTCTTGGGTTCAAATATCATCTCTATGTTGATACCATACAAATTTACCTTTCAACCCGACCTTACTCCTGTTGTTCAGACTTAGGCTAAGGCCCCGCTGCACGCACAGCCACCTTGCTTGCCACGGTGGCGCGTGCAAGTCACTGCACCGCGATCAACTTTTTTCTGCGCCGGAGGGGGGCGGAGGGCATGGATAAAATGGGTCAGGTGGGCGCAGCCATAACGTGGGAGGGGCGGGGCCATCAAAATATGTGCTCCCATTGGTTAACACTACCTGTCTTCAGATTGGCTGCTGGGATCCAATCTGTGATTGGTTCCCTTGCGTACCACATCACCGCTCCGGATCACCAGTGGCTTGTAGCTAAGGCCGGCTGCCGCGTCACAGCACGAAGTCAGCCACGGAGGGAGGAGACAGCGGGGACCACCAGAGTTCAGGTAAGGGGCTGGTGGCCTGCGCGCAAGCAGCGCTGAGCACAGCGGGTCCTCAGCCTAAGTCTTTGAATGGCCCCCCGTCGACTCAAACTTAACGTCAAAGACGGAGCTCCTCAAACTTCCTCCCAAGCACGGTCCTACTGCCTAATTTTACATTACTGTTGGCAGTACTATCACAAGCATCACATTTGACTCCTCTCACGTTCACAGTTTAACTTAAACCTGTAGTTTTTTCCTCCGTAACATTGCAAAGATACACCCTTTCCTCTACTGCTTTACTGCTAAAGCTCTAACGCAGACGTTCCTTCTCTCCCATCTCAACTATTGTAACCTTCTGCTGTCCGGCCTTCCCGCCTGTCACCGGTCTCCCCCACAATCTATCCTGAACACTGCTACTCATCTCACTTTACTCTCTCCTAAATTTGTCTCAGCATCTCTCCTGCCTTCCTATTAAACTCTGCATTACTTACAACATTTTCCTCCTTTCTGTTAAGGCACTCTTCTGCCCCTCCTTACATTTCAGCAGGTATATAGCGAGAAATTAGGGCTGACTCTTGTGTTCTGCTCAAGGATATCTTCTGTCTACCCCTTTTGAATCTAAAACCCATCACTCTCACTGCCCCACACCTCTGGAATGCCCTCCCCCTCAATATCCGACTAGCACACTCTCTCCACCTTTGGTACCTTTCTTAAAACACACCTCTTTAATGAAGCATATTGATAGCTCCGCTGGCCGATACTATACATCTCATATGCACAGATCCTGGCCTCATGCAAAACGCAAATACCAGAAAACCTTCATCTGGCTCTACGTTATCCCCACTTACCTCTTTGATTGTAAGTTCTTCGGAGCAGGAATCCTTCATCCTATAGTTTTAAGTCTGACGCGCTTATTCCCATTATGTGTTATAATATGTCACATGTATTGTAAGGTGCTATCTACCTGGATGGTGCTATATAAAAGCCATACATCTTTTGGGTTTAATTATCACCTCTATGCTGACAACACACAAATATACTTTTCAACACCCGACCTTACACCTGCTGTACAAACCAAAGTTTCTGAATGTCTCTCTGCTATATCATCCTGGTTGGCCCTCCGCCGCCTTAAACTCAACATGGCTAAAACAGAGCTCCTCATACTTCCTCCCAACCCTGGCCCTACTACATCCTTCCACATTACTGTTGGAACTACGATCATTCACCCAGTAGCCCAAGCACACTGCCTAGGAGTCACACTCGACTCCTCTCTCACATTCGCCCCTCACATTCAAAACATTTCTAAAACCTGTCGCTTTTTCCTCCGCAATATAACTAAGATACGCCCTTTCCTCTGTTGCTCGACTGCTAAAACTCTGACTCAGGCCCTCATTCTCTCCCGTCTTGATTACTGTAACCTCCTGCTGTCCGGCCTTCCTGCCTCTCACCTGTCTCCCCTACAATCTATCCTAAATGCTGCTGCCAGAATCACTCTACTCTTTCCTAGATCTGTCTCAGCATCTCCCCTCCTGAAATCCCTCTCCTGGCTTCCGATCAAATCCCGCATCTCACACTCCATTCTTCTCCTCACTTTTAAAGCTTTACACTCTTCTGCCCCTCCTTACATCTCAGCCCTAATTTCTCGTTATGCACCATCCAGACTCTTGCATTCTTCTCAAGGATTTCTTCTTTCTACCCCCTTTGTATCTAAAGCCGTCTCCCGCCTTAAACCTTTTTCACTGACTGCCCCTCACCTCTGGAATGCCCTTCCCCTCAGTACCCGACTAGCACCCTCTCTATCCACCTTTAAGACCCACCTTAAGACACACTTGCTTAAAGAAGCATATGAATAGCACTGTGGCTATTCTGAACACATGAAACATAAAGCTTGGCCCCCTGCAGATGCACTTACCAGAACTCCCTCCTACTGTCTCTGTACGTTCTCCCTACCTACCAATTAGTCTGTAAGCTCCTCAGAGCAGGGACTCCTTCTTTAATGTCTAAAGCACTTATTCCCATGATCTGTTATTTATATTATCTGTTATTTATTTGATTACCACATGTATTACTACTGTGAAGCGCTATGTACATTAATGGCGCTATATAAATAAAGACATACAATACAATACAATTGCTTCGGGTGCCCTTGGCCTGGAGTTCCAGGGTACATCCTGAGGGTGAAGCCCCAAGAAGTGAGCTGTGTATGCTGTACATCTGCCAGTGCACTAAATAAAGAGATCCTGTTGAAATATATCCTCTTGCCTGAGACTGCAATCTATCAGGGGGAGTGGAAGTGAGTTCTCTTGCAGGGATTGTGTCCACATCCCTGGAGCCTGCAAGAGATGGAGGCACTGACACTGAGAGAGAGAATCAGATCCTACCTCAGAAGCCTGTCCTGTGTTCCTCCACAACACTGCAGGAGACTCAGATCTACTATAAGCCAGCAGGTATGCACCATATCACACCATGTTGTAGTGAAATCTCTCAGAGTGTGGTTGGAAACACCGCTACATTTGGAGGCGCTGCTGAGATTGTTTTCACAGGACAGGTTTCTGCAGCAGCAGGACAGCAGGATTTATGTGTTTGTGCATCACAGATTGTATTTTCCGTACTATTAAAAGAAAGGAAGGGGGATCTCTCCTTGAGACTTCACCAGGGAGGGGGTTACCAAGGCCCTTGCCTTCAGAGAAAATATGTTGAGGCGTACTCTGGGCTTCGTGCCAGGGAGTGTGGTTACCCTCATATCAGCACACGCTACCAATATGTTGGTATAATGACACAGAGTCACATATCAGTTTCCTCAGACTAGTAGTCAGGACTGCCGTCGTGAGTCTCTGTATTATTCTCTTTTATAACAACAAAGGCTAGCACTTAGACAATCATTTACAGACATATCCATTATGTGCTAAAACTTATTCAATTAGTACAGGGTTAGTATACAAAAGGTGCGGCTGGGGTGGTGTTATTGTTGGCTGATTCAAGTTTCACAGAAATGACGTGTCCTCTCCACTCTCCCAGGTTTCGCCTCCTCCGAAGTCGGCCGATCCACGGGAAATCGCTAGCTCCCCCAAGACGTGGGCGAGGGTCAGTAGAAACCCGCACAAATGGAATTTCCCAGTCACCCAAAAAATAGAAAACAGTGTTTAGTACATAAGAAACACAACAGAGGGGATACAAAATGGAGGTCGAGTGGTTCCTTCAGTAGACATATTATATCCTTCACAATATTATCTGTTATTTATTTGATTACCACGTGTATTACTGCTGTGAAGCGCTATGTACATTAATGGCGCTTTATAAATAAAGACATACAATACAATATATACTGTACATACATACATACATACATACATACAATAGCCCCCCAGGAAGAGTAAGTATAAAACCAACAGGAGGTTGGCTGAGGACATGGAAGTACCCTATTATGTTCACCCTCTGAAAACTCTTAATCGCTAATGCTATGCAGCATAAGGCCCTGTCCCTGGATGTTGGAGTGCTCTCCATTACTGCTACCGCACAGAGAACAGCAGTCTTCTGGGACATGTCGGTCAGTCAGGTCCCCCTCTGGTTGTGCCACTTATGAGTTGCATACATGGGACACTGTCCCAGCTTGTGTCACTTGAAGGGGGTAATATAGGATTGACCCCCCCCCCCCCATCGCTGCACTGGGGGTGGGATTAAGGGGTTTGATGGGGGTGTCGTGGAAGATGTTTGTAGCGAGCACCCCAGATAATATTGGGGTGGCATATGGTGAGGTGAGCCCTGTTATTGAGAGTCTAAGTTGGGCTCTCTGCAGGAGGTGCCAGCCGAGGTCTGGCCTCCCCATGGGGTGCTCGCAGAGGAGGAATCTCACCAGAGTATTTTCAGGCGCCGGGATATTTGTTTGTATTTGGTTTATTTGATCCTGAGTGGTCATTTATTTTTGAAGTGAAACTTCTTTAGTGGCACCTATTCTGATGGGGTAAAACTGAAGAGTTGGAGACGAAATGTGAAACGGAAGTGACGTCACGGCTCCCCCTCCCCCCCACACGCCTGGTGTGACATGCCACCGCCGGTGCCGCTCCTAACGGCCGCCGCTCTCCCCCACACGTCCGCTGCCATGGGTATACCAAGATGGCTGGTGCAGAGCTTCCGGTGCTACTGGTGTAGTAAGATGGCGGAAGCCCTGCAAGTCCTCCGGCTGTGAGAGGAGCCGCTGCTCAGCCTCTCTCCTCCCTCTTCTCTACCTCTGCTTCCCCTTCCATGTGTCCCGCTGACAGAGCGCCGCTGGAGGAGGAGAGGAGCCCCGGGATCATGGAGGGATCATCATCATCGAACTGCCGCCACTCCCCCCACACAGCCGCTGACATGTGGTGGCGGCGCTTCCCCCCCCACCCGCTCAACATTTACTCACCGCTGCCACTCCTAACGTTCCTCCACACCGGCAGCCGTCCCCCTCAATGCATGCGCAGAGGCTCTCTCCATAGCCATGTTGTGGATGGCAGGTTTCGTGGGGGTGTGATTGGCAGAGGGCGCTGCTGCGAGGCAACCGGTGATTGGCTGTCGCGTCTCGCTCGCCACTGACGGGTTGAGGGGCTGTCAGTCGGTTAAGGGGTCCCTTCATCCCCATCAGCCAGCCCGGCACGGGCTCTGCGGTGCTGCCTGCCGTGGAGTACGCTGCTCCGTGGTGGGGTAGCTGAGGCCGAGGCTCCGCCCCCTGCCCTGTCGCTCCTGCTCTGGTAACGGGAGGAGGGGGGGGGTGAAGTGTAACCGTGTCGCCGGGGGGCTGGCTGCAGTAGGACACACAGCCGTGTCCGCAGCTCCGCCGGGGGTAGTGGAAGTCGGGAGGAGGGGGGAGGAGGACACGACACAGAGAGACATTCACACAACACACAGAGAGATATACACTGACTGACACACACACACACACACACACACACACACACAAACACACACTGACTGACACACATACATACACTGACTGACACACGTGCCGAGCACGCGCGTTATAAGTCAAATTTATTTGCGTTTTGTCCATGAAATTGTATTTTGATTTTTAATTAAAACATCACCAACATAAATACAATTTATGTGACAAAAGTCAAAGAAGTTTCACTTACTATGCGCGTGCACAGCACACACAGCTTTTTTTTCCCTGCCAGCCTTCTTTATAGGTATAAAGTATTAGGTTATTTTTCACAGGTGTGATAGGTGCACTTCACATTTATATTTAAAATTAGCGCTATTATACACAATTTACTTTTTTTTTCACGAACCCCCAAACCCCACAATCCGCTGGGACACTTAAACTCAGCCAAATCTGCACAGACTGTCGCAAACCTTTGCAGCTTCCTACAACCACTCATGGACACCCTGTAAGTCCCCACGACCACCCACTAGTCTCTGCAGCATAAAAAAAAATAAAAAGGAAGATGTGCCGAGCATGCACGTTCTAAGTGAAACTTCTTTGCGTTTTGTCACTGAAATTGTATTTTGATTTTTATGATTTTGATTGTAAGAAAGACAGAGTACCATTTTTAAATTTTTTCCAGCAGAAACTTCCATAGTATCAGTTGGAATACATAAGTTAATTGTAACTAAAGATACTTTACAAATCTAAAATATATCTAAATGCCGTTACTTTCAAATGGTCTTTCACTCAACCAAAATACATCAGCGACAAAACGGAAAGACGTTTGACTTAGAACACGCGTGCTCGGCCCACACCCCCTCTTTTAAAAAAAAAAATAATTAGTTACTATATTATATTAATCAATTTACAATTCATGTGTTATATGTTTATACACCTTGCCTCTTTTGCACTTCTAATAAAAAAACAAATGGAGATTTATGTTTTTGCTATTACTGGAAATTCCTCTTAAAATCTCTCTCTCTCTCCTTTCGTAACCGCGCCCCCTCGCCCACCCCCCTCACTGCTGTAAGCAAGATCCGGTGGTTCTCGGCGCACCAGAAGTGACGCAATGGGAGCCCCGGCGTGGATACCAGGGTTTCCGGGGGAGCAGAGGAGAACGAGCAACCCAGGGGATCGCAACCCAAGGGATATCCATTATCCGCTATCCATTACTGCCTTCTTCGACCGTACTAAGTGTAAGCCTTCATTTGTGTATTGTATTCCCTATTAGAATTTTTTACCCTCTACATTATATGGTCTCTCATTGTTTCTTCCTTGGAGGTGGTGGCTGGTGGCTGCTGCAATCACATAGGGCGCATCCACCCCTTAAGTTGGATGACTGCGTGATTTTGATTACTTGAATGTGAGTAGTCAATTTTGACTTATTTTGCACACATTCACTGATAAACATTATTGCACTATGTAATGTTTTCTTCTATTTTATGGCTACGAGACAAACTCCCCTGACCTTTTGAAAGATTATCTACTGAATGTTGGTGGAGGACCCTGAAAACCAGCACACCAACCACCGCACACTCAAATGGCAAACATCTAAAGTAACAACTTGCAAAAAACTACTCAAATTTCTAAACCAAAAGCCATCGTTCTTACAGAAACATGGCTAACCCCTAAAACCCCAGATGCACATATTGCCATTCAGTGATACTCCATTTCTCGGAGAGATAGGTCGAAGAGAGGAGGAGGGGTGTTATTTTATATTGCAGACACCTTACAATTTACACCGTTAAACTGCCCCCCAAGCCCATCCTCTTTTGAAATCCTAGTTGGCAGAATATGCCTCCCCTTTTCTAAGCCCATCTTGCTTGTTGGCATCTACCGCCCCTCTACAGTCCCTGACTGATATCAGTCAGTTTCCTGGCTACATTTCCTCTCTGAATGAGAAGAGTGAGCTGCTAGTTCTTGGGGATTTCAACTTCAATTGGCTTGACACTAAAAACCACAAAATCCAGATACAAATCAAAATCGCTTAACCTATCGCAACTCATTTCCCAACCCACACGGACAAACCTGAAATCGAACAACCATTCCTTGCTTGACTGGATTCTCTCCTCAAACCCCAGCAGAATCCAATCCTCTGGCACCCTTCCTGATATTTTCAGTGACCATGCAATAGTGTACTGTGTAAGGAAAATTAAACCGCCCCAATCAAGCCCTAAAGTTCTCCTCACTAGAACATTTATAAACTTTAACCCACAACAGTTTCTGGATGACCTTACCAACTGCCCATGGCACAGAATCGATTTAATTCCCGACCCTGATTCTGCGCTCGACTATTACTCTGTTATACTCATGTTCCACTACGTAGAATAAGGGTACGGGGTGCCCACCTTCCATGGGTTACACCTGACCTTATAGCACTCTACCAGTTCAGGGATGCCTTGTGGAAAAGCTACATAGTAACTGGCACTACCAAGGATCTCAATCACTACAGATGCCTGCAGAACATGTGCACAAGGCAAACAAGGCATGCAAAAGCACAATATTACTCTGACAATCTCCTCCAGAATACATCAAACCCAGATAACTTCTGGAAGGTTATCAACAACATATTCCAGCCTTCTGACCATCAACAGCCAAGTAACATCACTAAGGGGGATATTACTCTGACAAACCCCACCGACATTGCAAAAGCATTCAATGATTACTTTGTGGGGTGTGCTACTAACTTATTAGCGAAACGCAACCCAAACCACAAACCTGAATCTCATCCTGGGAGTGCCCACATTGCCCCACCCCCTCCTAACACTGCCCACAATTTTCAATTTGGTCCAGTATCCAAAAAAGGAGATTACACAAGCACTCCTCAAATTAAAACTAATCAGCCAATGTGGACCTGACCTACTACAATCTAGGTTCCTAAGACTTGGTGCCCCAGCAATTGCCAAACCAATTGCTTCCATAGTCAACTCTATCCTGTCTGCAGGCCATATCCCTAAGACCTGGAAAACTGTCAGACTTGTCTCAATCTTCAAAAGTGGGGACAAAAACACTGTCCCAAGGCTCAACAAAGGCTCCTCCTCTTACCGTGCACCCCAAAACTGGAACAACCTACCTGAGACTCTCACATCCACTACCAGTTTAAGTTCTTTCAAATCTAAGGCTGTCTCACATTTTAATCTGGTCTGTAACTGTTACATAAGCCTATAAATATACATATTCTCTAACTGTGCATGCAATGTATTGTATTTAATGTGTACTCTGTTCATTTATGTAACCATTTGTAACCATGTATTATTTGTCATTAACTATGCCCAGGACATACTTGAAAACGAGAGGTAACTCTCAATGTATTACTTCCTGGTAAAACATTTTATAAATAAAATAATAAATTCAAGTTTATTTGAGGCATAGTTGCACTTTTTACCCAGATAACATGCAGTTTTTAAAAAGGGGGAATGTAGTATTTCTGCTTTAAATAATATTTATATCTAAAGAATGTGACAATGTAGAATTATACAGTTACCTAAGCTTGCAATCGTTCAGTATTCCTGTCAAAATTAGCGTGAGGGGGGGGGGGGGGGGGGGAGAGAAGTGGCGCCGACAGCACAAGCAAGATCCCAGAAAAATCAAGAGAGGTAGGAGGGTGTGTGTGTGTTCAAAATACTTGTCCCAATCATAAATACGCACTACTTTTGAAAGTCACGGAAAAACCGGTGTGAAGACTTGAGATAAGGTGTGTGGCTCAGGCTATATGAAGACAGACTATAATCACCACCATTTTGGCACAGCAGCCATTTTGACTGTTTTCTTGTATGAATATGTATCTGTTTGTGTATAAAAGTTAAGCTGCAGAGCATCACTCCTGGCTGTGACTAATCCTTGCATAATTCCTAACTCGTCATGGAATTGAAATAATTGCATTTGTAAGTTTTTCCAGCAAAGTCATTTTTGCTGACCTCCGCTTCCCTTATCTTGCAGCCACCAGCAGAGGGCTGAGCGTTCACTCCCTAAGTCAGGAGGTCAAGAGGCCCACATTACGGTAAAAAATATAGGATAAAGTATAGCTTGCGAAGCATATTTATGCATGAATAAGGATTTTTATATAAGTCATCATATGTTTTTTTTTATCTCTAAGACAGCGCCCTTAAGGGGCGTATTACTCATTTTGAAATGTATAAAAATGTGATGCCAAGCAGTATGTTTTCAGAGGAATAAGTTAATTTTGAATTCTGTCTCTCATTTGTACCTTGGTGCAGATAAACTCACGTTGATACTTGGAACCCTTGACTCATTGATATTATTTCTACGCTTTCACACCGGCATGCAGCTCCTCTCCTCCGGCTTACAGATCAACGCGAGGGGGTGAGGCGCCGGCAGCATGAGCAAGATCTCAGAAAAATCGAGAGGTAGGAGGTAGTGTGCGTGTGTGTGTGTGTGTGTGTTTTTTCCCTTGTTCCAGATATGCAGGTTGAAATTAACCTAGAAGGTAGACAAACTTTTCTGAAGGAAGCCTTTTTCATGGTTCCCTTAATATTGATTTTGTTCAACATGTTAAGTCAAACAAGCCTCTGACAAGAAATTACAGTCTTCATCCAACCAGACAGAGCAATCACCACCCAATATTTGTAGCACGATTAAACTTACAAGCAAAGCAAAATCAAATGCAGACACAGTTTACCATTTGAATCAGCTTTATTCTTCTAATTCTGTGTTATTTCAATACTCCATAGCACCTTGGCAATGTCCAAAACAGAATACAAATACATGTATTTTATTTAAACACTTAAAGCATGAACCTACTTCACAATTTCAAATTAGGACAATGACCAAATAAACCAGAACAATGGGGAAAAAAATAATAATAATAATAAGTAGTATGCATGTTTCATTTGTCCAATAGAAACCCATAGTTTTGAGACAAAATGCCAAGGAAAGTTAGAATTGCCAAATAAAGAATGAGAATACAATTGATCTAAACCTAAATAAATAGGTTTAGTTTTTGAAAAACAGGACAATTAGGAGTACAATTCTTCTGTTTCACATAAGCAGTTTTATAAGTGCCAAAAGGCCTATTAATATGAATGTGTTTTCAGGTAAACAAGGTTCAAGAGATATCCCAGGTTAAGGATTTCCTGGAACACCCATATTTGAACACATTTAGATAATACAAAGCTGACATTTCTATGGTACCATAGAGTAAAGGAAGCCCAAACTACACAATGTACAAAACAAAAAGCACGCTTAGCATACTGGTGTGAATGTTCCAGAATAAAACGGCAACAATTAGATAAAGATTCTATTGCAAAAAAAAAAAAAAAAAAGTTATATATATATTAAAAAAAAAAAAAAAAAAAACCTAACAGAAGCATTTCCCCCAGACAGTAGCTTGTCATACAATGATGCATTTTACAAACAAAAATAAGTTGTAGACCAATATTTGATTTGAGCACAGGTGGTGGACTATTTAACCTGGGTAAAAGACCGATATTCAAATTGCTCAAGCAAATAATTTTCTGCACTTTTCACTTCAAAATCCAAAAAAATATCAGAATCTTGCTTTCCCTAGAACGTTTGATTTTAACTGCACATATGTCTGGTTTCCGAGCACAAAAAGGAATGTAATGCCACACCATTTTAGATGTAGATTATATGCTTTGAACTTTGCAGAATCTTGTCGTTTACATGTTGATAGTGGTAGAAACTCTATTCTGAATAAAAGCACATTTACACTTCCATGAAAAATGGATCATCCACTAGACACTTACAAATGCCTTAAAAAGACAATAAAATAAAAACAAACCGTAATCTTTCTGAATCATGCTAATAAAGTTAAATGTATTGTTCAGACATTTTATGATTGCTATGACGGAAGAGATCTGTAACTTTAGCAGGTGTCCAATAGGACAAGAGAGGGGCACAATTTGCTATGATAATTATAGGATCACAAAACAGAACAGTGAAGATGTTAGAAGAAATTATTGGTATCTGAAGTTGCCTGAGAATATATTTGGAGAATATGATTGAGTTAGCATCCAGCCTATGTAGGCTGTGTGCTCGTCATGCAACATACTGCATTTGCAGAAGTTTATACACAATTCTAAATATTTTCACAGCCTTTTAAAAATTTACTTTGATAACCCCAGTTCACAAATAAACCTACAGAGGGCAAGGAAGTTTAACTCTTGCACAGAAGATACAAATAAATACTTTAGTTATGGAGACATCCTTATGTATAGCTTATGCTGGAAAAGCCAATACTTTCACACATTTTATAGGCATTTACTGTACATGAGCTATAAGTTTGCTGAAAAAAAAAGCTATGCACAACTGTAAAACACAATTCATCCTTTCAATGTCATATTAATCACCTTACATTATAGTATTTCTGTAAGTCACAATCAATGACAATTTATTTTACATCTATTAAAAAAAATACATTGTACAATTAGAAATACTCAAGTACGATCTTTCAAATGAATAAAGTTGATAAATGCACTGCATCAAAAGGTTCTGACTGTCAGAACGAAGATCATTTTAGATTATGTTATCTTGCACCTTTACCAGGCTCTTACCACAGATAAGGCGACATCTTTTTTGATGGCTCAAACTCAGCTCTTAAATACACTGGTTTGCCGACCAGCTAGATGTGACCAATGACCGTCACAAGAAGCTTGCCAAACGCTATTTTAATCTCACTGACATTGATGGGCTAGCTATATCCAATCAGAAGTGGAAGGCGCCATTAAGGGAGACTAATAACTTTAGTTATTTAGAGCACTAGATTGTGTAAGAAATCAAACTGTGCTGTAACTGCTCCGAGTAGGTACAGCTTTTAACAAATCCCAACGCAAAGCAAAAAAAAAACCACATTCTCAAAAGGTGTGGCAAAAGGAATAAGAAATATTACCAGTCTGAAACAAGATCTTTTTCAGTGATGCAAACCCTTTATGCCAACTGTATCAAACTAACTATATAACAGTGATGCTTCCTCCATGTAACTGCATGGATTGTATAGTGCTTACACTTGTAGCTACTAAAAGCCATTTGTTTAATAACCAAAGAAAAAAAAAGTTCTCAAAAAAAATGCTCGGGTCACTGCCACTATGTCTACACCTCTGGAGAGAAGGCAAACAGCCATTGCAGCAATACATTTACAAAGCAAGAATTTGTTCTTTGCAGGTATGTCACCGATATAGGATGGTTAGAAACTTACCAACATTCTACATTCCAATGAGAAAATGAATGACAGATTTGAAATCAGATCAATTATACATAGCCCTTCCTCAATCAATACATACAAAATACAGTCTGCATTTGTAGATTACATTATCAATAATGAGTGAAAATCATGCAAGACTGGGAGGAGAAAAAAAAAAATCAAATTCATGAAGACAAATGCAATAAAAACTAAAACATTTGGATATCCCGAGTCTCATATCCTTACTTTAGTTAAAGCTTTTTAACTTAAAGATTTAATATGTCCAATTTAACAGAGTCTGTAAAATCAGAGTTAAAAGCTCAAAAATACATTTTAGTAAGGTCAAAAGACAAACTAAATTTCACGCTAGTAAAGAAATGACATTATAGCAGTACATTCAGTTTTATAATTGAATCAGTGACAAAACAGTACGTGGCCACAATCACTTAACCCATTGACCACGCATCTCATCCATGGATTTGCAAGGCCAAAGTGGCATACTTCTACCACCAGCAAAGCCTTACATAGATTAAAAAAGTAATCTGTCATTTCTAATTTTTTTTTTTACAGAACTTTTTTTTCTCCAAAAATAATTTTCTCTCACCCTCATTTTCTACACTGAGGTCTAGGTTTAATTCTCAACCCTGAAACAGATACCAGGCAAGAAACCTCCGCAACTTAAAATATTAAAAAAAAAAAAAAAAAATTATAAATCGCAATTGGAGCGCTCCATCACTTCAAAACCACATTTAGGAGATGAATTTTGGGTTCCCGTTTCCCCCCCTTTATACAATGTCAATGCTTACTGCTGCTGAACATTTTGGTACAGTCTCTTCTTGGCTGCAGATCAGTCCACAGTTTGAAAACGTAAGTTAAATAAGACAAAAAGTTGAGGAGTTTTTACTTTGGTGATCTTGGTGGCACGTATTGCTCCTTGCCATTACGTCGTGTTGCTCCCTGAGGCGAAGACCGGCGCCCAAACTGGCGCCTCTGTTCCCTGATTTTTCCTGCACCGCCTCTGGATGATCCATTGCTGCGATGCCCAGAATCTTTTACTTTTCCTTCGAGCTTGTCATGGGACTTTTCAAGACTCTTCTCAGGAACACAGTTTTCTTCATTTTTGGCAGGGGATGCTACATTTGAACGAAGCTCACGGAGCGGTTGGACAGGAACTGCAGCTTGCTCCTTCGGTGGTTTCTGACATACTTCAGCATAACTTAATTTCCGGGGCTCCTTCGGAAGAAAAGCAAAATTAAAAAAAAAAAAAAAACACTTTAAAAATGAGGAATTTCAGGAAATGGGACTCCAATATTTTTAAAGCAGATAACTGTTAAGGGTTACATTCATTAATGCTCAAGGATAATCTGTAACCATAAGGAAATCAATACACTGCAATAAAATAACGTGACTGCCATTGATAAAAATGCACATGCAGTGTGGAATTCTAGTCATTGTATTGGTCATGAAGAAAATAATTTTAATGGCAAGGGCTATTCAATGTCTCGAAAGTACCCACAATTTAGGAAGTGTCCTTTTTAAATCAAAACACACAAGTCTTGTTAGATCATGGTTATGACAGCCCCCCCGAAAAATAAAAAAAAGCGTCCACACTAATTTGAACACCTTTCTTTAACCCTTTGAACACTGGAGGGGACACGGCACCAGAGTGCCACGGCCAATATGGCAAATTGCATTCGCTCATCAACAAGCAGTCAAATGACCATGGCAGCACTTTACCCGGAAATGGGAGTCCTCTACCAATTCCCTACACGACAGACCTGGATGCGATTCCCCCTGGAATACTAGCACCCTGCAGGCATGATGTACGGCCAGACCACAAGGTTACAAGTGCATTTCCACCTAGGGTTTTTTTTTGTACTAGATGGGAATCAGACAGTCTCCAGACCTGAACAGCATTTATTTCAGCTCCGGAAACCCAGTGTTTCTTTAGATACTTCCCTCCGTAGGTTATGCCGATAGCAGCCCTGGCAGGGAGAGCAATATGGCGGTTTAAAACATCCCATGTCACACTGGCCAATAGGAAGATGCAACATGTGTTGTGATTTCTTATTGGCCACCGGGTGACCATTTAACATGCATGAAATACTGGCATAACCTACAGAGGTAAATATCTTGGGAAGCAAGGGGTCCTTGTAGCAGAAATTAATGCAGTTCATCTCTGAAGAACCCCCGCTTCTCACTTAGGTGTCTCTGCTTAATTTAAAGGAAATGTGTTTTATACCAAACTTATGATTTCACCTATTTTCATAGGTCACAGAAATATATATTTTTTTTTATTGGGGAAGGGAGGGGAGGGAAGAGGGGGGAATGACCAACTCCAGACTAGACAATTTACAATGATAGTAGACACTGGTTGCTGCCGTAGCAAATAAAAGCAAGCAAATTGATGGCTGAACGGTCTTGGACACATTGCTAAAACTATTTAAACTCGCAGGCATGTCCCAACACCGCTCTTAAGGTGGAGCTATTGGCTGCAAGAAATGGAATATCAGTATAAGGCCCTTAATATAGTGGGCGTGCGAATAGCCAGCCGTCCTATAATAGGGCCGCACGCGTGCATGGCAGTGAGCGTGGAGCTGGCCGACAGGGGGAAAGACTGTGAAAAGTACGTTTTCGCGCCGCTACCGCCTCTGTAATGTATGCATGTGCACAATGTTAATAGATTATTTATTCTAACACAACATGTCTTTTTTTAATTTAAAAAATATAGAATAATTTACACACACACACACACACACACACACACACACACACACACACACACACACACACACACACACACACACACACACACACAAAAAAAGTGTGTGTGTGTCACGTGCACTCGCGTTTGCGCGGGTGCACGTGCGCTATAGAACAAGCCTAAGGCCGCGCTTATAGTGCCGGCGACGTCGCCCGAAAACAAATACATTGCCGCCGCGAAAACCTGAAGCCGGCAACATTTGATTTTTCAAGGGCCATCGCGTCACGTGACGGCCCTTGAACAAATCAAATAGCCGGAATCCCGCCGCAACATAACTTTCACCGGTGGCGATGGGTGACGTCACCCGCCGTGTCGCCGTCGCCCACGACGGCACTATAGGCACAGCCTAAGACATGAAGAGGTGGGAAGAAACGCGTGCCACTGTGTTCACCAAGATTACATTAAATTACGCCAACCTACAAATAGAATCTTAACAGTATTTGGTTAAGGTAAATGGCTTGTTTGTAACCCAGTTGCGATACTATTTATCCAGTGTTTACATCTACAAGTCACTCACAGAAGCATTTACGAGGTATGAAAGCCCTCAGATCTCATAATCTTGCCATCATTGGAAGGACAATACAATCATAGCCGTAAACTAGAATAAAAATCCCACAACAGGGGTAAAAAAAGAATTAAAAGCAAGGTAGAGATAAAGAAAAATAAAGAGTAAGGAGACTAGAAGGAAAAGAAAGAAAAATGAAAGACATATGAATGCAAGTCCTTTTTCCTCCAAGCGCAATATTTCATCATCATTGGGCTAGTATAAAAATTAGACACCACAGTTTAGTCTCCTAATGCACCCTTCGTTTAATTTTTCCAAAGTTCTTATATATTCAGTGTAGGCTTCAGCTGCAAATACGTAGTAAATACTAGCATTATCGATTGTAAACTTAATTTTAGTCAATTATGGGAGACACAATCTAATTGGTATATACAACATTGATGCACCGCCCTGTTCTACAAAAATACAATACATATGAGAAATATATGCAGTGGTAAAGCAGAGACACAACAACAATGGCATGAGAGGCAACAGTAAATGCATACGAGAATGCAGCGAGACCCGCAGTAAGAATGTTGGTAGAAGTGTGAAAGGCAAGTTTCACAGGTAGGAGGGTGACAATGGAGAAAGAAATAGAGTTATTAAGAGGGTTGGAAGGCTCTAGAATGTTTTTCAGTTATTTTTATTTGTGTGGTCACACCTTCAGTCTTCCAATATTTAAAAACAGCCATTCATACCTGCATATTCACTACAGGCAACACACTTGCTGATGACACTGTGGTGGCAGCTTTGGGGGGTTTCCCAGAAGTAGAACATACAGGCAATACTGCAGAAGTCTGGCTTGCAACATCTTTATGACAGGAGACATCTGTAGATTTCTTCTCCGGAAAGACCGTATTGCTAATTAGGAAAAGCATACAGGTTAAACATCTCATTCGGAGAAACCGCCAATAGAATTAAATATTTGTTCAGTGAATAAGGTAGAGAAACTCACTGATAAATAAATAATAATAATAATAATAATATATATAGATATATATATAGTTCAGGTAATGTCAAACATGTGTACAAGGTTAAAAAGCCCTCAGATCTCATAATCTTGCAATCATTGGAAGGACAATACAAATATAGTCTGAGCAGAGGAGAGGGAGAAAAAATATATGGGATAAAATAGGAATGAAAGATTAGGCGGGGCAGAAGGGAAAGAAAAGTGAGGGGAGGCAGAAAAGAAAGAAGGGTAAGGAGCTCAGATTTCTAATTGCAAGTCTCTTTTCCTCTAAGCGCGATACTTGATCATCACTGGGCCAATTTAAAATGAATTCGATCAGAAAATTATTCGACCTTGATTTTGTTTGAGGATTCACAGAATTAATGCTACATTACATATTGCTGTATATAATAAAAATAATTCTACTTTAAGAAGAACAATGAACCCTAGAGTGAAAATTCAATAATTGATATCATTTTATATCAATTAATAAAATTATTTTAGTTTTATTTTAATTATTTACAATCAGCAACAGAGCACTTGTCTGCGAGTAGCATGTGGGCAACAGATCTGTCAAGGAGTTCGATAAAGGTTTTACGCAAGCAGATTTCAATAAATATCTAGAGACTGAACTCTAGTGCTCACCTTGATTGCGTGGGGTCCTCTGTTGTAGGGAGTGTTGTACATGTGACAGGCTGTTGGGTGGTAATTTTTGCAGATTCTTCCAGAGCAGGTACTGACACAGTTACGGACAATTGTTTATTCTCCTAATAAGGAAAAAAACGAACATAAGTACTGGACACCTTAAAAGTGTCAGGTGTGTTCCGCTTCTCTGAAGACACTATGGGAACCATCCAATGTGCAACATAGAAGGCATATTTTTAACGGTAAAAACATTATGTAGCAGTCAATAACAAACAAAGTACATTGTCCATCACCCGGTATGACAAATCCTCTTCTAAACCTACCCATTTCAATTAGATCATGCATAAAACAATGCATGAGTGTGGTATTGAATGCATGTAGTGCCAGAGTACTCCTGTTTCCAGGTAAAAACACTGGAACTTTTTTTGTAAGACTCCCCAGGATTCCATACTTCTTCATTTTGGACTACAGGCCATCATATTTTGGCTGCTTGTCTCCCTTTGCTGATCCTTTCCCCAATGTGCATGGAAGTCATGGGATTGCATCCTAAAGATACAGGAATACTTCACAAAGTGCTTCCCACTACCTCTATGATCAGAAGAGTGGGGAACATTGCACACCATTTATACTATTCAGTAACTTAGTATCTCTTACCCACATTTTCCTTTAAGGCGCTCGTGTTCAGAAATCTCAGAAGAAATCCTGCACCATTTAGTTTTGTACTTCCTTCCTTCAACCCACATCCATGTAGAGATCTGGTATCCAATAATGAACACTATTTCTAGACAGTCTTAAAATTTCTGTAGATTACAATATTCCCGTTCATACTGATATTACCCCTTGCTATATAGTCCTAGTACAAAGATAATCCAGACCGTTATATACACACGCACACCACTGGTGCATAGACAACCATCCGGACTGCCAATGTTGCTGCATGTCTTTAGAATATACAAGACTGAAAACAAAAACAAACCTCTATAGGCTTGTGTGTGGCATCTAGTGGAGACACCCCCGCAAAAAGTAAACTTACAGTTATTTAATGTGGCCACTAAAGGTCTTACCTTTTCTTTGCAAATTCCTTTGACAACATCAGCCATCCTACTTTCAAGAACAGATTCTCCTGGCGTACTTGCAATACTTCCAGGCAAAGGAGGGAAATTAGACGCCAAGAGATCAAACTTCGGTACGTTTTCTTCCACTGTAGGCAAAGGGCGCTGAAACAAAACAGATGTTTACTATAGACAAATGTTAAGATAACTGCATCTGCAATAGGTGTTAAGAAATTAACCCAAACTTAACCAAGTTGATTTGTGAATTTTCCCAAATCAATTAGAAGTAGAATTAGCCCTCAGATCTCATAATCTTGCGATCATTGAGAAGGCCAAACAATCATGGTCTGAGCAGAAGATACAGTGGTAAGAGAGATTTAAGATGAAGTAAAAGGAATAAAAAGGATGAAGGAAATGAGAAGCTCAGACTTCTGAATGCTAGCCCTGTTCCCTCTAAGCGCGATACTTGATCATCACAGGGCCATCCTTTTTACCGACATTTGTAGTCTTCACATATTTTCAGAAGCGCACAGGTGTACATTTGTAGAAGTCTGTAACCCAAGCAATGCAGATAGATAACACAAGGGAAAGCCAACCAGACTACATGTAAAGATGCCCAATTGCATGTGGATAACCAAGATCATTAACAATATAGTTTCAACAAGTGCCTCTCTTGTACAAGTAACCCATACTTTATCTCATGGCTCAACACAAAGTCTGCAAGCAGTTTTCAATCTTTGGAGAAGCACTGGTGTGTAAATTAAAAAAATAAATAAATAAATACGCTTTTAATCTCCAGACGATTAACCATATGACCAAATTGCTGTGGCCCTCACTAGTTTGCAATACTTCCAGTAAATCTGTGTAGAAACTGAACCACGATTGCCACTAAACGTGAAAGATTAGTGTTGCAATAAAGACGACTTTGACTTGGGTAAATAAACAAAACATACAGTAGTAACAGAACTTGATGGCAGGAAAATTGATCAGACTAAAGCCAAGGGGTTCTTTTCTCTGGTGTAGACACTACTTGAACCTCGGCTTGCCTTCATATTTATGATTGCTCTATAGCTATCCCAAGCATTTCTGAAGTTCCTTATTGTATTAGTTTACTACCTCTGATGGGAGTCTTTCCTCCCGAATCCACAACTCTTTGTGTCAAGTACTTCACCAATAATACCGAAAACCTAAATGTATTTTGCAATGTTAAATCTTGGTTGTAATCCAGTTCAACAGCATATAAATTAGTACAAAAGAAATTCTGAGGCAAAGCGGGTTAAAGGGAAAATTGAATTGACAGGAGAAGAATGCAACTTACAGAAATGCGATCATCTTCTCTCCGCCTTCTGCCTTTAAATAGATTTCTCCTTAAAAAGAAAAACATGTTCATGAAAAGAAAAATTTGATGCAGAATCTTCAGCTTTACCTAAAAGGTGTACAGATCTTGCTAAAGATAGCTTTATTTTGTAAACAGCCCAGAGTGAAAATGTAAAATATGGCAACATTTGTATTTCAGGCTGCCTATAAACAAGGCCATTCAACATTTTATTAAAACAGTAACATACCTGCCCCGGCCAACTCCATCTGTACCATTCTGCTCCATCTGTAATGACGGTGGGTCCTTAGGAGAATAAACATGCTCTTGCTGTCCCGTTAAAGTGTTATGTCGCTCAGATGGAAAAGGCCTTGAGTTTGTTCTATTTATAGGTACATCTGCTAGAGGGACTGGAGTTGCTGCAGTCCCGCTGTCTGTAGCCCGTTCCGAGGCATTTGCAGATGTTCGAAAATGAGGCTTCACACTGCAAAAAATAAAAACAGATGTCACCTTACAAATAAATCTAGGACCAACTCTAAATCTGTGGTATGTCTCCTATAAATTGCAACCGACTGTATTTAACAGGGATATACCAAATAAGTATACATGGGAAGGATGTTGATCCAGGGATTCATCCTATTGCCAATTCTTGGAGTCAGGATGGAATTTATTTTTTCCCTTCTGAGATATCATTAGATGATATGACTCTGGGGTTTTTTGTATACCTTCCTCTGGATCAATAAGTATAGATATAGGATAAAGTATCTGTTGTCTAAATTTAGCATACAGCAGAGACTGAGACTATTCTAACACAAACCAGTGGCAATCGCCAGAAAGACCCAGGTACATACCTTAAACTAGACCCAGCATTTCTGCAGACTAATGGCCCATCAGATTAACAGCAGGGGTCCCTGGCAGTCCCATTCAAACTGAATGGGACTGCCAGGGACCCCTGCTGTGTTAATCCTATGGGTCATTAGTCAATGCAGAAATGACTTAAACTAGCCAGGTTACACCCAGCACATACCCAGAATGTAACCGGGCTAGTTTAAGGCAAGCTTTAGAATACTCTCGTCTGTAGGTTGAACTTGGACGTACGTCTTTTTTCAACCTCATCTACTATGTAACCATAGCATGCATCATAAATTTAGGGGGTAATTCTAGATACACCCTATTGATGTCAATAGATGTTTTTGTGCCCAACATTTTTCAAATTGCTGGTTGGGAGTAGATAGAATTACCGCCTTTACAAAAAAATGTAGATTGCTGCAGTTAGGACATTCACTTTTTAAAGGCACTTGCATTACAGCTTCAGGAACTACCATCATTTTCAAATAGGTATTCACTCACATGCAACTTAAAAGGAATTAAATCGCACGACGCAGGCAGTATCATTCCTTCCCATTTGCCCAAGTAAATATCTATTATTTGATTGAAGAGCGCACCCTACTCCCTCTTCCCTTTTGACTACCACAATATAGAACATTTATAATAATACATTTTACCAGTTAAAGTCAGAAAACTCCATAAAGTAATTTGAGAACTGATCAAGGATGTCATGCCACATCAGATAATAAACAGAAGAAAGAAAAAACAAAAATTGGATCAAGGCTTTTGTTCTCGCTTTTGTGGTGTTCCTTCCCGACATATTTACAAGTTAAGTGATACTACAATCTGATGCTCAAGAACTAAACATTCAGCTCAGTCAAATTGAATGTTTGTGCAGAAATAGCTATGCTTTTAGCTTGCACTTTTTTCAAACAGGGTGTAACCTCAATTTCATTCTGAAAGTATTACAAAAATAGTAGTAGTTTGAGTGGAATTTCAGTGTAAGGAGTCTGAAATGTATACCTGCCGTTTAGTGTTGATCACCATTTGTATGTAAATATGGAGTTTCACATTGCCATGCTTGGTATTAAACCCAGCCCCAGTGATTCACAATGAAAACCTAGCCCCTGTCGCACATATACATTATACATAGAATTTTAGAGGCCCGGAACATGCCCTGACGAGCTTACAATCTAGGTTTGGTCGCAGAGGCACAGGGATATAGAGACTTGCACAAGAACTGGGCTCCCCTGCTTTAAAGTCTTTAATTGCCTTTACTCACTGAGTCACTCCTTCAGATTTTCATTTCATAACCTTTTCACCACCTAAACTTTTCAAATCAATCATTCTAAGGGAACCAACCTAAAGAGAGGCAAAACTGCACAAATATGTTGCCTCCCACATGACTTTACCCTTTAAAAGGAATGGTAAAAAGAAAGAAGTTTAAATGATGCCCCCAAAACAGTTTAATACCTGAGCAAACTCCAAATACATGTTCAAGTACCAACTATGCCACACTACCACCAACATGGTTTAAGTTGTAATATAGAGTAAGATAACTCATGGCATTACGGATTTTCAAACAAATGTATTCAGTCAATTGTTCGATGCCTTGGCCATCACTCCATGCTAGTCACACTTGAAATGTCGAACAATTGACTGAATAAATTAGTTTTAAAATCCGTAGTGCCCAGAGTTATCTTTCTCTACTTGCATTCTGGATCACGGACAGGTATTCCCTGAACCAGGAGCACCGGTAATTGTATGCATTTCAATTGTATGGTGTGTAGCAGAGCTTGTATTTTAAGTTGTAATATAACACGGCGTGAAGCCTGCAAGCTTTTAACAGTAAAGCGGTTTCCTAATAGGAAAGTACACAGAAAGCCTTGCAGATTTGTACGAACATTGTGCTATGATTGTCTAAATTAAATGTCACCTTTGAGCACTAAGGCTATTTCTAAAAGGGACTTATCACTGTTTGAGAGAAACTGCCTCTAAATCCAGCAGGGAGCTGGTTAATTGCAGACATGCAATTAACTAGACTCTACCTGGCCACATTAGAGCTCAAAGAAAATCCTCCTGTTGGGAACAGCCCAATTGTTAACTCGGGAATCTCTCTCCCGACACAGGAAAGCAGAGAAGCCTGCACACAGACACTGTCTTGAGCACAAAGGTGTGCTGAGATCTAGAGACCCATAGACACCTATATTTCCTGGACAGAGGACCCAGGATCCTGCCAGAGACTGACATGGGGGGGAGGGGGGGGGCATCTGCTTATGGTACTTCCTGAGACTTTGGGGTGATAGGGTCTGGGGAAGTAAATTAGCCCTTACAAAAGGATAGGGGTTTGTTATTTTTTTGTTTTTGTATGTTTTGCCTGGATACAGGAACAGGCTCATTAAAGCCAAGATATAATTTTCACCCTAATCTGTCTCCATTATATGAACCTCTGCACACATCTCTTACACTATTAACAGGTACTAAGATCCTTGAAAGCAAAAAGGGAAAAACAAACTAAAACCAAAATACATTCAACATTTTTAAATGGCAAAGATTCATAGAAGTTCTCTTAGCAAGTTTCATAGAATCTATAATTAAAGTTTTTTTTTTAAAAGTAGTGTTATACACTATGAAAATCTAAACAACATATGAACAAACATAACTGCGGAGGACATGTCCAATTGTTAGCCCCAGAAGTTGCATTTCTGACCCACACATTTATCTATGTAATGATCTTGAATTTTGCACCCAAAATGTTAAATGCATCTCCCTACTCAAAATAAAAAAAATTATTTTAAGTTACATTACAGAAAGCTTTTGCGTATTAAGAAATTAGAAAAAATATTGCAGTATGCTCTTGTAGCTTACAATTTCAGTTTTACTTGGAGGTTTGTACATATAAATATTATACAGGCAATAGTTTCTGTTTTTGACAGTAAAGAAATGCAATGCTGCATAAAGTTACATTTTTTTTTTTTTTACATATGTAAATCATTTGATGAAATAGCCAAGAGGTTCGGCGTCTAGTATATTAAGTAGGACGGCATCATTTACAGTATGCTAGGTCTCAGAAAACAAAGACTCATCAACTGCATTGGTATCGATGGGGTGGCCTTGGGGTACTTGGGGCCCTGGGAATGTCATTTAGGCCCCATAGGTTTGAATTTGATGACTTATTAGCAACTTAGCAAGACAAACATTTCTGATTTACATTTCACTTCACCGTGTCGATTAAGTGACAACGTATCAATACATTCAGTGTAATTCATATTCATGGGGACAAAACTCATCATATATTAATGTTCTCAAATGTATCAGTATGCGTTCAAAAAAAAAATCCACAACTTACCTAGGTAAGTTTGAGATATGAGTGCACCCAGAAATAAACCTTACCAAAAATGATTTTAAAAATATTAGGTGGTAGTTAAAAGCCATATTAACTCTTCACCCAATACAATTTGGGGGCCCCTACAGTGTGGAGTCCTGGAAGTTCTCCTGTTTGCTCTTACCCAAGGCTACAATTGGGCAAAGAATTGTAACAAATTTACTTCAGAGGCAGACAAATACCAGACATTAGGATTCTTTATGGAAATGTTCCATCAATATTACATTTAAAAAAAAATAAACACGACGGGGGTTTGCCGAGCATGTGCGTTCTAAGTGAAACGTGTTTGTGTTTTGTCACTGAAACACGATTATAATTTATTTTTCTGCTGAAATTTCCATAGTGTCAGTTGGAATACATGATACAATGGACTTATGATAATTAACGTAAGATGCATATATTTTTGGATTGTAAAGTATTTAAATGCTGTTGAAAGACTGCATCAATGGTTGAACCTGATCTTGTAGTTGGAATAGCTGGATTGGAGTTGAGAGTTAAATTGAATGTTCCTTGCATGAATGTAATGAGCGGCAGTAATTCTTCTGAGTCAAAGTTCATGTTAAAGTCGCTTCTTAAAATGGGTATTTTATGATAATCTTTCTTCAATAAGGCTGCACCGTAAATAGGTTTGGATATAAAAGTACTGGTACTGTGGCAGTACTTTTATAAGCAAACCTGTTTGCTTGCCTGATCACATTTTCGTCTGCATGAACGACTGAGTGGTGTGAATTTTGAGCCAGCGTGGGTGCGCGCGATCGTGACTGATTGTGACGCATTTTCGTCTCCATGAAGAAGTTTTAGTTCTATGAGAATTTAAGTGGGTGCCTGAAAAGAAGAAGTTTCACTTTATATTTAGAATCTGCTAGTTTCACTATTTCAAATACCCCAAGCTTACCACCAGAAAGTTGTAGCTGGTAAATTAAAATTGCTGGCACAGTACAGAGGTGGAAAGCTGCAAACAACAAGTTCTACCAACGCAAGCAGAAATAACTGCAGCCCGTGGAATTAGCGCAGTGTCCGCCCCTTCAAACCCTAGATATTACATGTTAACTCTGCCAGTGACCTTTGACTTACCCAGTCAATAACAAATGAGATGGCCTTTTAAAAACAAGTGAAAACAACTATTCCAGAAAACTTTCCTCATGAAGAGTTTGACACAATAGTGTGAATTGCTAAAATTCACTTCTTTTGTTTGGAGAGTTGAATGTCTATCCGATTTGTAGATGTGTCGCAGGACACTTCCAACAGCAATGTCATTGCAAAGCATTGTGTGCAATGTAAAACAATGCTGTAACATACAGCCCTCTCAGATTAAATGCACCTAAAATAGGTTTTCAAACGTGTGAAGTTATTATATTTCTAAGCACTTAACATTCAAAAAACCTTTTTGCAAGGCAAATAAACCATTTATTGGCCCACTTCCTAGAATTCACTTGCGTACTACAAGAGATTGCCCTTCATTACTGTATTGAACTTTCCCCCTCACAACATTTATCAAATGATAACCCACAGAGAAGCCAGACTTGCACCAGAGCAATCGCTGTTGAAGTATAATTAGTATTATATTCTTCCTTTATAGCAAGTCATTGTAATGGTCTCAAAAAAGGTTGGATTGAAGTTACAGCAGTGTTCAGTTTAAGAGATACCCAGCAATTTTTTCATTAAATACATGGCTTACCGCTTTGTACGTTAGCCTTAAAATGAATGTACTCTAAAAAATTCAATGCGTCTATAGACCAAATTCAATTCTGATTTAATACATTATCCAATTTAAGTGTAAATCTCTTATAAAAAACAACAAATACAGCTCTAACATTAATGAGGGTAAATAAGCAAAGTGAGAATTAACGTTTGGATTACACTTACCGGTTTCTATGGAATGGTCGACCTATACTTAACGAAGCAGCATTTGTTTTGTAAGATCCTGATGAATTAAAACCATTAACAAACCCACCATTAGGGAATGGAGCCTGCAGCAAAACCAGAGGGGGGAGAAAAATTTTTTTAAAACGTTTAGGTACCGGACTAAATTGAAATGCCTTGTTTAATAACCGTAAGTGTTAGCAGGCATTAAAAGTTACATTCAGCATATATTACCCTTTTATGGTATAATGCTGCACGTCCAATCTTACATTAATGTAATTTAAATAGTGTATTGTGTAAATTTCTTCCCACTTATTGGGAATGTAGGATTTTTCATACTCTGATAGGAACAAAAAGGTTTACAGACACGTGCAGAATATACAGTCAAGATTCA
Source organism: Ascaphus truei (assembly GCF_040206685.1). Lineage (NCBI taxonomy): Eukaryota > Metazoa > Chordata > Amphibia > Anura > Ascaphidae > Ascaphus > Ascaphus truei. Next base: position 340,181,251 of record NC_134485.1, read on the forward strand.
AGGAAACTAACTAGCCATCTCATAAAATGAACTAGTTAATTTTAAGGTTGTGTCATTTGACACTTCGCATTGTAAAAATTAGATTCCACCTATGACAGCCCATCTATGTAACATGAGGTTAATTAAGCATCTTCAGTGCTATATGTATACATATGGACGAAAAAAAATGCGCAGGTGGTGACACTGACACACACACACACACACACACACACACACACACACACACACACTTTTTAATGTGAAGTAAGAATGTGTATAGCCTTAGTTGAACAGAGTTTATGTAGTATAAAAAACATGAATATTTGGCATTTTCAAGAATGGCAAACTGGAGGGTACCATGTTAACAGTTGCCAGCCTTGACAAATGTTTGATGAAAAAAACTGGCTTTGGTTTATTCGTTATAGAAGTAAAGCAAAGGGAACAAAAGCAAAACAAAAATCACATGAATGTCTGGATGCATCCACCTTTCATGTGCTGTAAAATTCAGGCAGCCTTAGACCTGGAATTCTATACCCGTATCTACAGCAACATAAATACTAGTGTGTACAGGTCTTGCCACAGATAAGAGGGGCTGCATACCAGTACTTGCACTTTATACCTACTGTTCAATAGACACACAGAATTTTACAAATTCAAGCTTTTGTAACAGTTGACTGACCATTAATTCGTGATCAAAATTGCCCTTTGAGATGACCCACAATGTGGAAATTGAATATATAGTTAAATAAATTATCCAAGATTAACTAGTTAGTGTAAACTGCTTACCAGTGGTGTTTCAAAATAAGGTGCTGGGTTTGGAGACCATGTTTGAGGCACAATGTTATAAATGGAGTACTGCTGATGAGGATTATATACAGGCTGCATAAACAGTGGGGAGGCAAACTGTGCTTGGGTCTGAACAGGCTGGGTGTACACACTGGAATCCACCGTCCGATATCCATTCTTAGCAAAGAATGTGTTGATGGCTTTTATCCTAGCCTGTTGGGAACAAAATAACCATGCGGTTTTAACCAAAGACATTTTCAGAAGTCTACACTTAACCAACGTCTCAAAACGGCTTGGGATAGAATTTCAGTGGTGAGGAACCTTCACCATATTACCCAATGATTTGAGAGCTTCTAAGGTCAAACAATTAGATTTGTCATTACACCAACATTTAATGTGTTTTGTGGATTTAATCAGGCCTTTTTAAACCACAGCAAATTATAGGAACTTTAAAAGCTTGTTGCAACAAAAATGTGTTGAAATACATTGGATAGGGAAAGTCCATTAGTACACCTCCATGCAGAGGCCTTACTGACTTCTATAGACCGTACTATACTAAATGCAATAGAAACCTGCTTAAACTTTTACAAATGGAAATTAAAAATAGTTTCGATACATAATGAAACTGAGCCTTTAGGCAGGAAAAACTACCTGGTTAACCTTGCACTGCAACTATGAAAGTCTTACTGCTATCACCGAGGGGCAGCTATGAAGTCAAAATTGTGTTGTTTGAGTGTTCCTTCTGCTAGGGGTACTTCTAGGACATACGAGAGAGAGATATGACCACACTGCAATGTTCAAGCATATCTTATGCAGAAGACTGCACAATGTTGAGGATATAACTACCTTCATATTAGAATTATATCATGTCAATGACATGGACATTTAAAACGTCTATTGAATCTTTATATGCTACAAAGGTGTAGTCCCACCAGGGCGTAACTATTTAGCGTTATGTTCAACAGTTTATAAACTTCTGCCTAGATACATTTTAATAATGATTTTTTGAGTGTAGCGAGAAAGATAAAAAAAAACTCCCACCTCCAACATGTTGTAGACAAACTAACATTTTCCTTTAAAAAACGATCATATGCACATACATATTACATACTTATTCCTCAAGGCATTAAATTACCAATTGAAAATCAAATTAGTCATTCAATCACCTTTGACCTACCTACATTGAATAGTGCAACTAGTTATTATCCACTAGCAACAAGCAGCATTTACATAAAAGGTGTGGGAACAGGCATGAAAAGAGAAAAAGAACATTTTGAAAAATAGACAAATATAAATGTGTACTACTTACCATTATTGGCTTGCCCTGAAAGGTTTTCACTTCTTCCCTTAGATATTTGAATGCCTACAGAAGAAATATTGTTACTCTATTAAAATGTTAAAAAAATAAATAGAATTTCAATTCACTTGTGTATTTTCAGGCGGGGCCATGGCGGTTACAGAGCTTCCCCCCCCCCCCCCGCTCTTCCCCAAGACTTTTAAATTAAATGCCGGAGAGCGCGCGCGAGGCCTCTAACTTCTCTTCCCTAGTCTCTGACGGCTTCCAGCGACACCATGGTAGGTAATGCGGCGTCAAATGATGCAGCGGAGCCACGTGGTGTTGTGTTGCCATGGCAACGCTATGTCAGAAGACACCGGACACCAGGTAAGGGGGGGGGGGGGGGGCAGACTGAAAAGTTTGACCACCCCTGCATTAGAGGACCGAGTTTCACGGTTACATCCCTATACAGTATGTTTTCCCGAAAGACTGATAAAACGGAATGAAATACACAAGCTTTATTCTCAGGTCACAAAATAGTTAAAAAGTTCACATTGTGTTAATCACAAAGAAAATGGAAAAGAAACTCACCTGTTGTGCATCAGTATCTGATTGGAATGTAACATACCAATTGTTATTGTGAGCAAATTCACAACTTATTACTTTGGGGCAGTTTTCATGATCAAATAGTGCTTTAACCTCCTGAAAACACAAGATAGAAATAAATGGCTTTCACTTTATTAAAATTTTTCAGAATAGTTCATTTTTTTAAATTATAAATGTGAATGGGGGGGGGGGGGCCTGCAACAATCCATATACATTTCTATTTGATTATAAATTTACAAAGTCAGACAAGAAACGCAGTCGTAAAAGTTTAAATTTGTTGCCGCTATACAATAACACAATTAGAATTGCTAAACTGCAACAATATATAAAAAAGTTACCAGTTTATTAGTTTAAAAATGGGAGTCGTGTCAATTGAAACATGCTTAATAGACCCAATGATACAAGTGAATTACAATGTTATCCATACAGAAATATAACAAATGTAGACGAAATATATGCAAGGCAAGATTTTCTATAATAATTTAAAAAAAAGTATATATATATATAAAAAAAAAAAAAACGAGAGGGCGGGAATCCAGGTGTTTTGATAGATGGTTATTTGCAGGGTCCTTCCTCCTAAAGAATGGTGCATATTGCCGGCATTACAGCTTCAATAGAAGTTTACAGCTACTAGAATTTGCAACGTTTACTTAAGTAACAATTACAACCACTTTAAATCATTACACACATATAACCTTTGTTTCATTAAAAAATAAAATAAAATAAAAAACAAATACACAACTATATATATAGAAATACCTCTACAGGAGTAGTTTCCAGGATCTCACGAAGAATAATTATACATCGTTTATGATTGGGTCTCACTTTCTCTCCTTTTTCATCAACCTGCACCACAGGAGTAGCTAAAGAAAATAAAGTTTGAAACATTAGCAAGATACTGTCCCTGATTTGGGGGAGGGGGGGGGGGGGGAGAATAAATACAAATAAACACAATTACTAGAGCATGCTGAACTTACACAATGATCAGCACATGTGCACTAGCGATGCGAGCAAAAACAGCCGGAAATAAAATAAGCTCAATGCCTCCTACTATCCTACTACACCATTTTGCTGTTATTTGGCAAAGCCTCTTTTCTTGCTGGAATAAAAAAATGCCAATTTGCTTGACAAGTTTATTTGATGGCCAGAGTGAGATGGAGCATAAAAGTATATATTTTTTTTTGTTTATGGTTACATTGAATGTAAATGGTAACACACTTTCTTCTATGTCAAATAAAGGGACACTCAAATGGCATGCTTAACCGTAGCTACGTCATGGGGTCTGGCCCCATCACAAAGTAGCTATGTCCTCGTTTTTCATGGGGAGATTGCCATCAAGTGCAGGATTCCTCCCCTTCGATCCAGCGACAGTGATCACGTGACTACGAATGCCAGAGGGGCAGTGTTACTCTGGTGCCGCACCGTCAGCACCGAAAGGGTTTAAGGGTCACATCTGGGAGATTGATGCCTTTCCCACCCAAATCTCATACGTGTGAGCTGACATTTGGAAGGAGTTCGATTTCATCGGCTGCTTCCTTGTGCGAGGTCACTGCGTTCAGCAATTGTTCGTACCGCCAAGTACTAGGTTTTAATTTTATCCTGGCAAGATCGGTGATTTGAGCCTGAGCTTTAAGTGTTTTTCTGCCATACCTAACTTCTCTTTCCCAGTGGGCCACCTGAAAGTGCTGGTGGGTGGTATGAGTAAACCCCATTTTATAATTGTGTGGCAAAAAAAAAAAGAGACTGAGATTACTCCGAACCCAATCACAGCCCTCCAGATAAAAACCATACATTTTCCAGACTTTCAAAACAAACACACAAAAAAAAAAAAGTTATGTTAGGACAGATCACCAATAAGTAATTAATTCACTTTGATTTTAAGTGGAAGTGTGACATGCAACTGAATCACACATACAAATCATTTTGCATGTCTACTGATCATATAAAAACTATGTTCTGACCAAGTCATGGCAGCTAGAAAAGGGTATAAAAATGCATTTTTTCTTGTGGATAGTGTAATATGGTAATTGTAGTATTTGCCCATGACAGTTTAAAAATTATATTTTAACGTATTCAATATATAATTCTTTCAGTAAGGTACTTTGCACATGAAGCTTATCTTTCCTATTTTTTTCCCCCAAAACGAACACACCAATAAATAAGAATCTTCACATTTTCTGAAAGAGGAAATTAAGTTGATCAAGCTTTACTTTGTGGGAGATCTGAAACTAGATTTAGTCAGCTTATCTGCACCATTAATCTATCTGCTTTGTAATCAATTGCATTAAAAAACAAACAAAAAAAAACACGCGTTTGTCAGTTTCATGTGTGCTACATATTCTGCAAAAAATAAAAAATAAATTGTGTGGCCAGAAATCTAACAGGTTAAAAGTTTTGCACAATCATCTTTATTGCCAATAAAAAAAAACCTTAACCAAAATATATTTTTTAGATATTGTAATATGGGCATAAATCATTTAAAAATGAAACAAGTTTTGTTTCAAATGCTGTCCCCTTCCCCTAACCCCCTCCCTTCCTATTTTGTTCTCACCAGACTATATGCAACGCTGTATCCTTGTATTCCCTCCCCCCCCCCCCAATCCTTTTTTGTACCCTTTTTTTTTTTCTTTTCAAAAAATAAAAAAAGATCAATAAAAATGTAAGTAATAAAAATGAAACACGTTTGTTGACGGAAATGCTTACATTAAGCACGACCCGTTCAATGGAACCTGGCGTAAGATACGCTCGAGTTCCTGGGTCCCCTACAAGAGATCAGCCACAGTGCAAAAGCTACAATGTTTATATTAACAAGATTTGCACCTACATCGTAACACTTCAAGAATAAGGTCCATGTCAGCGGTCAGTTTCTTGATTCCTTCCATATTTGCAATTGTCCATATTGGCACAAATTGATCACTATCCATTTGTGACATCAAATAAAGATCCTTTGAAAGATTCTCACTGAAAAAAAAAAAACAAAAAAAAAAACAAAAGAAGGATAGAGAACTTTATTTTTAGGTCTATAGTAAATAAGATACTGCACAAAGCATAGATCAAGAGCACAAATTGCACCTGCTATTACATTTGCTTTTGAAGCAGAGAAAAACACAACATTATTTTTGGCTTCCAGCCCTTCCTTCACAAATAGAAGAACTATTTTTCAGTCTGTTTCATGACCTCTGGCCAGCCTCTGTATATGAGCCCATCAGGAACAGGGTTCGATGCCAAATTGAGTTAATTAAAATGCTGCTAGAACAGAGGTAAATAACTCCTGTATCACACTGCTCCTACAGGCAGGGTAGCAGCAGTCCTGCACCAGGAAACAGAGCACATATAAATATACAAAAATAACAATAGATCTTCAACGGGGATGCTGCTCAGGTTCTCTCACGGTGTTTCTCAATCTGCCCCACCAAAAGAGCCACAGGAGACCTTTACCATAAATATTAATTTTCAGGGGTTTAAAATGGTTGCCAACGTTTTGGCGGTGGCTAACAGTTCGATTTGCACGATGTTAAAGGAGAATGCATACATGGCATTAATAAGATGGGACCTCACCCCACTAAAATTATCAAAATGTATTCCGGGTTACTCACCATTGTACCCTAAACAATGTGGTGAAAGAGCTGATCTGCTACATATGCTGTGGTCTTGCCCCTGTGGGAGCAGATTAGAGATTGGCTACAGAGGATTTTGGGCCTCACCATTCTCATGGACCCGTGGCTCTTCCTATTGAACAGACCAGCTCAGGCATAAGCGAGTGTCGAAAATAAATTAGTTGCTCATTTTGCAACAGCAACAAAATGCGAGATCGCAGCATTATGGAAGCAAAATGAAATTCCCTCTATTACTACAATTCGAAATAGAATTTGTTTGTCTGCCAGATGGAAAAACTAACCAGTTCAGTTAATGACACTGGTGCCAAATTCAAAAAACGTTTGGCAACCGTGGCTGGCTCAACCAGCTATCCCAGGGGTGAACGGTGCCACAATTATGCTTTGATAGAAATAAACGTGTTCTCCGTTGACTAGGGAATCATAGTTTAAAAGACATTGAAGTTTGGGGGATTAAAACCTGACCCTAGTGATGGAAATAGGTGATTGAGACCGCACGGGAGAGGATAAGGCACAAGATGACTGCAAGGAGATGATAAAAGATTGAGGACATGGACCAAAAAGGTAAAAGAACTATTGTGACATTCTGCTGAATCCCAAGTCTAATAGCACATCTTAGATCAGATGCCCTGTAAGGAACCCCAACCCTCTCTAATAGCGCGTCAGAGATCAGATGCATTGTAAACTCTTCCGTATTTGGTACAATTTTCAAATGACCTGAAAATAGCAGGGAACCCTTTAGGGATGTCAGGAGACTCCAAGGGTTCCTAGAACCGCTGTGAAAAACACTGATCTATACCTTCAATGTGTGCACTATGAGAAGCCAAGCAGCTAATGACAGTAGCCCCCCACCTCCCCCCCTCCCAGTTACAAATATCGCCAAGGCAGAATAATGGAAGCATATTTCATGACAAAGTGACAGCTATTAATGTTTTAAGTATAATACCCTTAATGTAGAACTTTTGTGAGAAGGGAGTGAAACCATGTCCTTAATATTGATCTGTGACAATTAGCCCTTTTCAAACAAGAACGTGTGGTGTATGTTTGCAGAGCATTTTCCTCATTAAATCATATTTTACTGCAGTAATTTGAGACAAAAATAAGTGAACTAGTCAACAAATTTGAAAGAAAACATCAAATCTTAAGTAAATTCAATGTGCTATGGCTTGTCTATGTGTAGTTAAAGAATCTACCTCTGATTTAACACGACCCTACCGTGAGAAGCAGAATTCAAGTTGTTTCTTCAGACACTCTCTGAGGTCTTCTGCAGAAACAGCCTGCGTCATCGCCGAAGTGCCATCACCTTTATATTTATTACAAACAAAAAAACTTGTTAGTATATATTAGAATCAATTTTATTTAAGTATTTTGACAAAGACAGCCATTTAACACCCACAAATAATCAAGAGGCATCTTCAATGCAAGCTCAGCTTTAAAGCGCCACTAAACCCAATAAAAAAAAAAAGGATTAAAATAAAAAAAAATTTCTGTACATCCAAAATAATCAATTTAAATAGCAAGGGTTAAGAAGATCTACATGATTTTGCCAATTTGATTTCTACCTATTAAAAAGATGACTACTACCTACTGTTCGATATAAACCGGACCTGTTCAAGTTTAGTCCAGTGGTCTGCTTTCACTTCAAGTTCCAAAAACTACTCAACTTAGAATAAAGCACAATTTAACCATTTGAACTGTATTACTGTAGAGACCAGGAAAATATGTGATGACATACAGAGAGACAAACACTTAAAAACAAGTTAGATAGGGGCCTCTTCAAAATGTCTCACCTTGGAAATTAAACATGAGTTGCAGCGTGAGATGGATGTGGTGTGCAAG